>NW_021167085.1:1735487-1896592 GCF_003711515.1 Sodiomyces alkalinus F11 | reverse complement strand
ATAAATCACCTAAACTATAAGCTATACTCTAATAGGAAGGAGAAGCTCTTACCCTTAAAAACAGAGAAATAAATAGTATTAATTAGGTAATCGATACTACGTTTAAAGAAGCATACGCCTTACTAATATATAGATATTAAGAAGTTTATAAAACTTACCGCCGATTACGATAATAATACGGCTATACAGGAACTAAAGAATAAGTCAGAGACTTTATTCGTAACTACGATATTTACCAGAAAGCAAAAAGCAGCCGATATAAACCTTACAGACTACTAAAGCCACTACTAGTAGTAGACGGACTATAGAAATTAATTATAATAGACTTTGTGACAGGATTCCTAGTATCTAAAGACCTAGTAATAGGAACCGCCTACGATAGCGTATTCGTGATCGTCGACCGATTCACGAAATACACTCTTTATATTCTATATATTAAAAACACTATAGCAGAAAAACTAGTAAGTATCTTTACTAACCGCCTAATCCGGGATCACGGCGCGCCGAACGAAATTATCACGGATAGAGATAAACTCTTTACTAGTAACTTCTGGAAAGCAGTTATAAGCTAGCTAGGAACGAAATATAAGTATTCGATAGCGTTTTACCTTATAATGGACGGATAAACCGAAATTATAAACTAAGTCCTAGAATAGTACCTACGATACTATATAGGGTACAAATAAGATAATTAGGTATAATACCTACTACTTATATAGTTTATATATAATAGCTTATTAAACGAGTTAATAAAGAAAACACTATTCGAAGTAAACTACGGATATACCCCGATAGTATTTAGAAAACCTTTAGAAGAACTAAATGCACTAAGAGCGATAAAAACAGTTAAAAGTATAAAAAAACTATATAAAAACTACGAACCGACCTAGAGATAGTCAGAACACGAATAAGCAGATACGTAAATCAATTAAGGATTAAGGGACTAACCCTTTTAAGGGGGGACCGCGTCTACCTTATTCGTAAAAATATTAAAACATAACGACTAAGCGATAAATTAGATTTAAAAAAATTAGGACTATTTAAAATCCTAGAAAAAAAAACCGATACGAACTATATTCTATCACTACCTCCGAAAATAAGAATATATAATAATTTCTATATTTCACTACTTAAACCAGCACTAAAAAATATAAAAATAATATAAGACACGATCGTGGTTAATACTAGCGACGTGTATAAAGCAGAACGGATCCTCGATTACCGAGAGACGCTAGACGGCACCGAATATTTTATAAAATAAAAAAACTACGGGCACGAAGATAATATATAGGAACTCTAAGACTACCTAGTTAATTATAGGAGAATCCTATAAGAATACCGAGAGAAATACCTCGAATAACGATTTAGCGATAATATAGGTATATCCCTACGTATATAACTATAACCCCGTTTCGATAATAATAATAAGACCGGTATCGCGAAAATCCTCTAGGCTAAGAGCCGACTAGTTAATATCCCCCGAAACACCTATTAACTAAAGATCCTCTATAATAGAGCCCTCCTCGCGAGATAACTTAGCTAGACGAGGCGATAAGTAATCGTCTTCGTCTAAACCCTTTATGCCCCGCTAAAACGTCTTAGTACTCTTCTCCTCTACCCTTTAACGAAGTTTCCGAATACGAGTAAGGCGGTTCACCGCTATCGCGAGCTGCTGCTAGAGCACGAATAGCTCTTCTTCGGCCTTAGCCTCCTCCGACTTGAGGGCGCTTTTCGGAGGATAGGAGACGGGTGACTGAGAAAAGACGGAGGGTTAGCCAGGAGTGGCGAAAGGGCTGTGAGCGAGAAGGAAACTCACGGGAAGAAGCCACCAGGACCCCGTCACACGTCCGACCATAACGAACGCATTCTCCATAACGAGAGGAGTCTTCCTTAACTATATAATAAGCCTTGTTATTTCGGAAATAAAAAGTGTAAGGCATATCTGCGTTAACGCCACGGAGATCGATGTATACGAGAAGGGCGGTTTTTTCGGATTTCTTTCGGACGCTGCGTTTCTGCACACGATCCGATATAATAATCAGCTATAAGGAAGGAGGAAAGAGGCCTAGGGAGGCACAAACCCGGGGCGACGACCTACTTATACGACCGCTAGGACAGCGCTTAGAAGAGGGGAGGTAATGTTACGGCCGATAAGCCTAATATGCAGGAAAACCCCGACAGAAACACTAGAAATCACGTGGGGACTCACGTGACTAAAAAGACTAGGGTGGAACGACGGAGCGTAGGACTCGGAACGCTCCCGCGTTCCAGGAATAAGGGAGCGTCCGGAACCATAACTCTCTAACGCTCCTAACGATTCAAGAATATATGGCTAAAGGAAGTAATAGATAGTATTACTATATATACCAGAGTATTCTAGGTCTTACTTCTACTAGAGAATAAGATATCGATTAATCTAAGTCTTCACCTAGACTACTGTTCTACGCTTGAACCTACCTTGTGAAGAAGATGCCTAGTCTTTACGACGTAACTACGACCAGACACTACGAACGACAGTTACTGCTCTTTAGTTAAAATCCTCTCCTTATTTTAAACTAAAACCTCGACGCCAGTCCCCTATCGTCCGCTATAACTATAAAGGACCGGAAGCTGTTATAACATTAATACTAAGCCTCTATCTTCGAGTTCCTCTTCCCCTTAATCTTCGATATTATCTTCCGGCTTATCGACGTCGTCGTTATCGTTAAGAATAGGTATAGGTGCGGTGGGTTCCTAGCTAGATAGATAGTATCCCGATAAATATAATAATATGTTAGATTCTAGATCTTTATCCTTATGTTCACTAACCCTTATATAATCCAGGATTCTTTTAATAGTATTAAGAGCGTTAGTGCCTACTAGATTAATAATATCGGTATAACCTAACGAAGAACGATTATCGATATCTATATTACTGGAACTAGTATCTATTTCTATAGGAACGCTTTAGTTACCCCCTATACCGAAGTTATTATCGTTTAACTAGTCGATAGTCTCGCTATTCTTATTAGCACGAGTATCTCTAAGTGGTTAACGGTAACGGTAACGGGTATAATAAGCACCCGAGACTTCTTTATTAAGCGGCACTAGATCTTCTTCCTTAGGGAGCGTGTATAGTAAAAATCGCTATACTTATCGTGCTATACCAGCTATATCGGCGGGCGGTAGCCGAGGCAGAATATTTCTCCTACCTAAGGGATATATCTTAACTGAAAAAGATAGTCTTAAAGGATTAAAACTAAAGTTATTCCTACCTAGATCTATTATACGCTTATGAATTCACCGGACTAGCCTTAGCTAAGCTATATATTACTAAGTAATAGCCGATGCATAGTATATATAGAACGCGTGATATTATAAATCACGCGCCGTTACTTTAAAGTTATACCTGTCTTAATATTTACGTTATAGGGTATTCCTTCTATCCTAACCGTTATAGAAATATAAGTTTACTATACTTTATATAGCGGGCTAATTCTAAACCTAGAACCTATATTCTCCACTTTCTTCTACCTTACTATTTACTAAGTCTGCGTCCTTAATTCCTGTTACCTATAGGTAGTGAGTTTAAAGTTATATAACGGCTGTATTTTACTATCCTAGGTAATTCCCTGTTTATCTAATTATCTATCACACTATTATACTATCGCAGCTAAAATAACAGGAACGCCGCGCCTAGTTCTAAGACCCAGACCGCGTCCTAGCCCTAATCTAAACCCGTAGTATAAAATCATTAAACCTCCTAGGTCTAACTAATAGCAACGGTCTAGCCAGAGTTAAGGTCAGAATCAGTACTAGGCTAGACGATATCGTACAAGTAACTCTTAACTAATTCACTAACCTAAAACTATATATACTATTAACGCTTATAGATTTCACTAAGAAAAGACGCCTATCGATCTAAACCTCGGTAATAGTTATAGCGAAGATAATTAAGATATCTTTAATAGTAACGATAACTAAGGCTTAAATAACAGGGTTAAAAGTGACGATAGAGAGTCTAAACTGGATAGTAACACCGAGTCTCTACCCGATAATTAAAAATCTAAGCGCCGTATTACCGAAGAGAAAGAATTAACTATATTTATTCAGAAGAATATTATAAGTTATATACTATAGTCCCCTTATCCCTGCCTTAATACTTATATAGCGATACTAATACTAACTTTTACTAAGCCGCTAAATACTAGTAAACCCCCTTATCGTTATACTACGGGCTCTTAACGGTATTTCACGAAAAAGAGTAGTAACTAGACTAAGAAACTACGTCCTTATTTCCGAAGCCTAGAGAAAACGACTAGGAAGGTGTTTCTTATAACTCTTAATAAGTCCTGGATAATAAGCACCGTGGACCTATATTTTTCGCTTTATACCGATCCAGGTAAGGAATAGGTTTAAGAACTTACGCGAAAACGCTTCCAGACTAACTATAATATCTAGAAGTCGCGTATAATACGGAGACTTAAAGTAAGTATTATTAATTCTGTATTTAATATCGTTAACTAATAAAAATTCCGTATATTTTAGGAATATATTATACTTCTAGGTAAAGAGATTAAGCTTTACTTTAGCGAGGAGAAAGATATCGACCGTTTATAAGATTTTCTTAATCGGTCGTATAACACGGATACATTCGAAGTCCTTTTCATCTTTTACCGGGGCTAGCTTAGGATCGTATCGAGTTATATCTAAGTATAACGCTAGTACTACTATAAGTTAGGACCCTTAACCCTTTACGAATAGTATTACGAGTTTACTAAACTACTTAAAGATATTTATATCGAGCTATACCTAGTAATGAAACGGCACCTAATATAGAAGGAAAGTTACTTATCTAGTACCGTAATAGGACCTAGACTTACCTAGAGATAGTGTTTAGCCCGGTTTAACCTCCTACGCTCTACCGAGGTTAGTTAGGAATATACCTTTATAGATATCACTCTGATCTAATCTGTAAAGAGGGTAACCTAGCCTAGACTAGTGATCGATAATAAAGAGTTCCTTAGTCCGGATAACGATATCTATACCTTCCGACTAAAGGATCAAGACTTCGCCGCCTATTTATTGATTTTACTACCCGATATACCGCCTAATAGTCCTAACAGAAATAATAATACACCGTAGGACTAGGACCACGGTAATACGAATACTAATATTCCGAATAATAGACACTGATATCTACTTTTCTTATAGTTTATAAAAGGTCGGCGCTAGGAAACTCGGATATAACGGTTAGCAGTTAACTTAGTGTTTCTATAAGATAGGCAAAGGTTATAGTATATATTTTTTTTCGGTTTAAATACTTACGGATTATTATATTTTTATAATTACTTTATTAAGGGAAAACGGGCCAGGAAGAGAGGCAAGGCGTTTAGTTAGTTAGGTATAGTACCAGGTAAGGTAAGTATTTAGATACTCTACTTATTTCTCGTAGATAATAATTAGATTACTTTTAAGTTCTAACTTTTAGTCTTACTTAGCTATTACCTTCCTTTTTATTACCGTATAGAGAAAGTAATTATCTACTATCTCTCTTTCTCTTTACCTATACCGTCGCTTTAGAAGCAATCTTTCCTCTACTAACTAATCTTACCTGCCTCTAATACTTCTAGAGTTATTTTCTTAACTTTCCCTTCTACTTATTTAAAGGCTTAATCTTCCTGGTTTATTCTAAGATACCTCCTAGTCTTCTCCTCTATAAGATCTTACTATAGTCTATAAGCTCTAAGATCTTCTTCATATTATATACTCCGAGCGCTAGCTAATTATTACGGCAGAGTATCTTCTATATTACTAGTATTAAGATTATCGAGACGGTAAGTATAGTATATATTCTATCCACTAAGGTACCTTAGACGGCAGCTTTATTTACTAATACCTATTAGGCTATCTAGGAGAAAGGAAGTATTATTATAGCTCTACCTAAGTCGTAGGCTATCGGCTACCGCTACTTTACGGAGACCCTTCGTGAAAATAGCACCGAACCCCCCATTACCGACCTCTATCTAGTAGCCGTTATCCCCTACGGTAGTGAAAAATATCTTAGTCGTAAGATATAGTAGAAGATTACCGAGTTCGCTAGTAAGAGCGAATTTAATACTAATTCTGTAAAGGTATAGCGAGAAGTCGCCTATAGCGCTAGCTTAAACACCCCTGGCTATTAGATACTAGAAGTTCGTAAATAACTTATTACCGTTAGTATGACGAAGATAAAGACGAATAAAAAGGGTTATAATCCTTATACCTCGGGTAAGCGAGCCTTAATTAATACGAATAAGGTTACTAAGTCTACGGGTAGAGCTAGGACTCTAGGAATTACGACTACGTCCCCGATTATTCACTAAAAGGTTTAGGAGACCTATAGCGGCTTCTCTCGCCTCCCTAATAATAGTGAAAATAAGGATAAGCGTTATAAAGAAGAATATCACGGAGATAGCGGCCACGAGAATATCGGCCACGAGAATATCGGCTATAGGAACGTTGGCTATAAGAACGCCGGCTATAAGAACGCTAAGGTTAGTAAGGATAACGATAGGAATAAGTTAGTTAAATACCTTAGGGCTCTCTCGGGTTATGGATTATACTAGAGGGACGGTAGGTAAGGTAGGTAACGGTCATAACAGGCAAGGACTTCACTACCTTAGGTACGGGAATAGAATTATTCATGGACGTGGGATAAATATTATAACTAACTCGTTATTTAATAAAAGTAAATAACTTACCTCCTCGCTATATTAACTGACTGTAGATAGACTATAAAGCGTTAATATCAGAAAAGGATAATATATATTCTGCTAGTTATCTTTTACTAATAAGGATAGGTAACTACTAAAATAACTTAATATCTAGGAAGATTTTATTATCTAAATAGATAACTGTTCTCGTAGCAGTGATAATTACTTTAGTCGTTAAATTAGTTCGTAGAATAACTTACTATTTCACCACTATAACTAGCCTTATCGGGATACCTGAATAATATAGCGGTTACCTGGTTATAATGCTTTACCCGATAGGAAACTATACCGTATTAATAGCATATATAACCAAAGTAACTAGTATATATATATTATGCATCTACCACTTTTACTAGCCTTATCGAGTGACTAAGCAGCCATAATATCAACACTGTGTATACATTATATTATCCTAGCCACTCTGTTAACACTATGTGGACAGATTCACCTATAACCAGGCTCTGACCTACACCCCCCCCCCCTCCCGGGTAGGTAGGTACCGTAAGGTACGCAGTACCTGGTAGGCTCTAATCAGGGCGAGTTTCTCTGTCCCACCTCTGACCTACTCGCGAAACCGCTGCCTGTCACCGCGCCAGGACTTCGTTCCCTTTCCATCCGTGGACATCCTTTCCTGTATCCGTAGTTAGCTTTAAGAAACAAGTCGGATACCAGCCAGTGCCGGATGGTTGACCCAGTGTAGTTCAATATCGTCCTGTTGTCGTTGGTTTCCGTGCTTCCTGTACATATAACGCATATCTGCAGTGGTTGATGCATGGTAGGTACCTACCTTATTTCTGTACCCTGCATGATACGGGACCTGCAGTCACGGCATTGCATTGCTTGACAACTGTCACATGGGTTTGAGTGACCTGGAGCCCCCCCCCCTCGCTGACCTCACTCCTGGACCGCCCTGCCCCTGAAAGGCAATATCAAACCCAACTACGACCTATGAAGGGCAGTCTACTGTTTTATTTCATTGGCGATAAATTGGAGCTACCAGGTAACCCGCCAAACCAAATATTGGAGAAACTTCAGGAACCACACCTCATGCACTAACTCCGTAACTGTACTTCGCCATTACGCTCTGTCCTATAGCCCTTCTGCGCGACACGACATAACCACGTCGACTCCATTCCAGACACGAGGACTAGAGAAGAAGGGGCAGAGAGACAACGGTGAGAGAATTGGGTGAGTTAAAGCCCGGGCACGACGCATATCAAGACTGTCCACAGCTCCCAGAGTGTCAGATCCAGAATAACCAGTACATGAATTTCAACATCTATCAGATCGGATATGATCTGCATGCATCCCCCGCCCCCGGCAAACGAAGTAGCTTTAGGTCCCACGGGATAAGATGTAGAATGTAAACACATATAGACTGTACCCGATGTCCACCGCCTACACAGAGAGTGTTTGTGGACTACTTTTGACATTCGTTCACCAGGACTACCCAGTACCGCGCGAACAGGGTTTTAGGTCACCCTCTACATTGCCGGGAGGGAACGGTACTGTCGATTGAGTTCGGAGGGTTGATTAATTTATTACTGGACCGGTCGATCTACGACATACGTGCAACACTAATCACCTCGTTGGGACCCGTCGGCCGCTCAGATTGGTATTGGGCGGTTGTTGGGCACCTACACACATAGGGCTCCGTTAATGCCAAGGTAGAGATGGTGGTCGAGGACCAACATCGGTTCCCCGCTTCTCTCTCTCCCCCAAAAGTCCCATTTCCCGCCCTTAATCGCACACCGGATACCCGTAACCACTATTATAGAGGCGGTGTATGTATCGCTTCTGCCCTTCGTGATAAGTGTTACCCATCTTGTAGGCATGTCATGCAATTCCCATTCCCGGTTTTCATCACGAGGCCGAAGCCAGGCTGGTTATCAGGAACCAGCTCCGTACACTAGCCGATAGGGGATAGAGAGCCACTACAGGGGTTCACCTCGGTGGATCTCTCGGTACACCCTACCCATTACCTTAGGGAGGGGGGGAGAGCGTTGAATCAAGCAGACTGGTAAGGTAGCCCAGAATGGTAAATCGCAGTAATCTGCAAGAACGCCGTGCAAGTCGGTGAGCCAATGGCCTAGGAAGCGGGGAGAGTATAGCTGGGAATCAACCGACCTGCACATAATCACAGGGCATAGAGTATGTAACTTGAGGTACCTTATATGGAGAGGAGGGATAGGTAGGATACTTCTGATTAGGTACCTTTACTCCACCTAACTTGGCGGGCAGACTAGCAGCTGCACCCAAGTTTTGATAGGTTCTTGCACGGATCCCCGGTGCAGATCCAAAGACCAACCGTCCGGTCGCTGGTTCAGCTGGACCAATCTTAGCTGTTTGAGCTCTCCTCCGAGGGAGTCGGGACGCCCGTGTCCTCGAACGCTTCGATCGGCATGATGCAGTCAGTGCACGCAAGACCAAAAGTGCCCTGTTCCTCGTCAATCTTGCCCGGGATGACCCACGATGTTGTGATGGTTAGGATTGGGGAACGGCCTATGATGTATCGACCGCTAGGATCTTCTTCCCTTCTGGCAACAAGAAATGAATGAATTTAGGAGAGGGAAAGCCAAGGAGGGATCCATACGCGAAACAGTGGAAAATACCTAATCATAATCATAGGTAGCGAACATCGATTCGAGAAACGACAAACAACGGCGTCCCCCTTGTTTCGTCTCGAATTGACTTGTCATCCCGACCGTGCCCTTTCAGATATAGCGTAACCGGAACCGTCCAAAAATACGGTCAAAATTTGAAGGGTAAATTGATGGAGGTAATTGTGTTCCTCTATGCTGGAGGACCGTCAGGGAACTGCTGCCACACAGTTCTGCAGGTAACATAACGGTACACAATTATCTCAATCAATTAACGATCTCAACCCCCTTAATTTTGACCCTATTTTGACGGTTCCAGCTACGCTGTATCTGACATGGTTTGCGTGTCTCACTTTTTCTGGGGGTGTTTTTTCTCTCCTTTTCTCTCTTTTTCTTTCTTTGTTTAAATGTTTTTTTTTTAACCTGGCTCCCCACCCTCGGCAAGGTCTCCCGTCTCCAACTCCCTCTACGGCGCTTGACCCTGAACCAGTCCGCTAACCTCCCCGACGGTCGTCCATACCCACGGAATTTCGGTTTCTTATCGTTCCGCCGTTTTCATCAGCAAACGGAAGTCTGACTCGACTGACCATATTGCATCGTCCCCTGTTTCTGTCTCATGGTACCTATTTCCCTTGGGCAGACAGCGGTGCCCCACACCGCTGTACGGTTTACCCCGACGCGCAACAGTTAAACTGTTTCTTCCCCCCACTCGGTTTGGAGGCGGTTTGTTTCTCTTCCACGCCCGATTCCGCGTTTGTCTAAGCTGACCCAAAGGCTCCGCAAGGTACCGTACCGCGCCAACAAGTTACGAAGTACATACTTGCTTAGGTTAAACGCATGGTGTAGCCGTAAAGTTGTGACCAGTCAACAAAAACCAAGTCCCGGGGTGCTTGCACCTTGTCCACCCATGCAACAGATCCGTTGTCAAACTTCCCACAACTGTCCGTCCCGCTCCTGGGACCTTGACCTTGACCCTGGGCGTAGCGTAGCTCACGGTCCCTCTCCGCTCACATGGACTGCCTCATACCATTGATGCGGTGACAATCAGGATGGATAAGTATAAGTATCGCCCATGACCTCCTCCACCGAGTTAAGCATCGCCTCTCACAACCGAAACCCACATCGCCAGTTCGTTCGCAACATAATACACCAACAACCGACAGCCCTACTCTGTCATATCGGGTCACCCACCTGGTCACTTCCCGCCCGCCCTTCTCTTGTCGGCCTATCTTCGCCAACGCACAAATCAGACGAGGTACCACCGGTAGTATTTATTTACCGACACGAAAACTACTTCGACATGGCTTGCCCCAATTCTCCACAGTATTATGACTTGAGGAGGGAAGAAGTCTCCAGGAACTATCAGACAAATACTTCTACCATCACACCAGTATGATCGATCACCTTTACCATGCTTCTCTGACTTCTATCCTGAGCTGGGTCTGACACTATTTCACAGCAACTACTACCTGGTATTAAGTGTCCAACCTGCAAACA
Source organism: Sodiomyces alkalinus F11 (assembly GCF_003711515.1). Lineage (NCBI taxonomy): Eukaryota > Fungi > Ascomycota > Sordariomycetes > Glomerellales > Plectosphaerellaceae > Sodiomyces > Sodiomyces alkalinus. The sequence continues at coordinate 1,885,761 of NW_021167085.1, read as the reverse complement.
ATCAGGGAAGGAGGTTTGGGTGCTCCCTGGCAAGGAATGCGGCTACTGCGGCACCCCTTGCGGCTAGACAGAGAAACCAGTCGTCAACGTCATTTCACAATTCCGCCCCGAATAATCCGAGGAAACGATATATGCTTTTCTCTCACGAGAAACAAGAAAAGGGACGACAAGGATATCAGGAACAAGACGCGGATTGAGACACGGATTGAGAGCTGCGGTCAGCAGGCATTTGACCGGTCATTGGTCGCCTTTAAGGGGATAGACAAAAACTGGGGTTGTCTGAAAAAAAAATGGAGGGGTAAATCGGCGACCATATTTTGGAGTTGGAATTTTGGGTTTGGGGTTCGTGCGCACGGGAAAATGTGAAGAGCCATTGGTCTGATTTGGATGAGCATTGAAGGAGCAACGGGCTATTCCGGTTTTTTTTCTTTCCTTTTTTTTCTGCTTCTTGTTCTTGTTGGCTTGGAAAGAGCTGAACTGTAATTTTAAATAGGACCAAACAAGGTGAATGTAATACTCTTGAAGATATATCTCTGCTTTGGGAACAGAGCTTCCTCTTTCCGTTAGCCTGCCACAGCTGTCAGTGACTCCCATGTCACCGCTAGACAGTATGGGATCGGTCATGGGCAGCACAAGCATTCCAGTGTTTGATCTTTCGATGTCTGCACCCTTTGGGATGTAATATTACCTAGTCGAACCTACCTCGTTGATTGAAAAGATGGAAGGGAAGACAAGACGCTAACTTTGGAGTGCAGGGGATAATTACAGTACGTTGTATCTGGTGCACTGGCCAGTAGTGAAGGGGCTGGCTGAGTTTCTCTCTCCCCTTGTGACTTGGGCGATGCTTGGAAAGATTGATATACTCCATAGCTTACGAAGTACAAATGTTGTAGAAGAAGCAATATCCAAATTATTGATACGACTCAGCTTCTTGGCACCCGATTACGAAGTAAATGTTGATATAGAGCGCCCCCCAGTTTGCAGCTGAACGAGATTAACGGGGGCCTAGGTACCACGTAAAAAGGCCCCTCCATATTTGTTTTGCTTGGTACCTTGCAGCATCGTGTCCCCATGCGTATAGAATGCATACGGGTATTGCCGCCTGATCTGATAGAACGATTGGTATGTAGAGCCTGACGCACGCACTGGTTCAGCTCGGACCATGAAATTTGGGTTATGCGTCAGGTCATAATATCTGAGCTGAGCCCTAAAAATGGAGGATGATGAGCGAGTCTCGGTACTATATGTAGTTTTTTCTTATAAAAAGAGGCGCCTCTCCCGGTTGCCCAGGCCGGATTCTTGGACCCGATGCCATGGTTGACGTCTTCTGCGAGGTTTCGTCACTGACCACTGGTGCCCAGCCCAGGCTGCATGCATGATCTGGGAGGCGCTGCATGCATGAGGGGTGTCTAGCCTAGCGGCTTATGAGAACGAACGCTTAACCAAAGCATCGTCAAAACGGTGGCGATTAAAGGGATAGACAGCAGAGACGAGTTCCTGGCTGCCGATTAGTTAGATTTGCCGCATTCGACCCCATGCGAACAAAATATCAACACCGATCTGTGGGGCTTGACCCAAGGGAACAACGGTACTTAGATAGGCACCGTCGTACTTCGGCCAAGCCGCCTATGCCTGTCTCTGCGTCGTTCAACCACCTGCTGCGAGATTCTTGCAGTGTCCTCGGCAGTTAGGTTCGTGCGTCGGCCAAAGCCGTCTCGTGACGGATGAGGGCTGCGGGGAACTGGGACCTGGATCCATAGCGCGGATTCAATTCGCACCTAAATGACAGGGGACTGGTGCTGGGACTGATACAACATAAGGTACTGCGGGGTCCTTGGCAAGGCGCACCTGGTAGTGAGAATAGATATGGAGGCCGTTCTCTCGACTTTTTGACGATGAGAGGAATAAACGACGCAAGTCGGCAGTAGGCATGGTGAAGGTGATCGAGCGCGCCAGACTGTACCGGATGTACCTTATGTGTAAGTACCTAAGTGCTGGGTTTTGGAAACAGGGACCAGCGTGGTTACTTGCATCAGTTTATCTGCAACCACGTCTGATTGATCCGCACCTCAGCACATCAGATAACGCCACGGAGCCTGCGCCGATCATCAACTGCCCTATCTGCTCCCTCTGACTGAGACTTAAGCGAACTATTGAATTCGCATGGACATCTACCTCCGTAGGTACTTTCGTACCTTAGTTGGCCGATTAATTAGCCTAAAATGTGCGGACCCCCATGCCACCAATGAACCTACCTTCCCTACGTATCCTAGACGAGCTGGAGAAGCTACATACAGGTAGGGTATGTTGTTCGTACCGAGAGTCCGTATTATACGGCGGGACCTATCCGTAATACCTAAGGTGCCTACTCCATTAAAGGTGGTCCGTGCTTTGAAATACACGAAATGACGACTCTTTTCGGTGGCGCGCCCCCACGCCCGCATTCCCTGGATGGTCCAGTGGAGTAATTCAGCTATGAGTGAGTTCAAGACCAACTTACAGGGTCCCCGAGCCATCGAATTGCTAACCATGCCCTAACCACATAAACTGCAACCACAAAGCGGCGTCCTGAAGAGGTTGTTCAGGAAGGCCTCGTCCTAGAGCGATTGTCCCAGAAGACAAGAGGGTGGAGAGTTCCCTAGAGACAGCTTGTGATGTCGAACTTCAAGTTTCTCAAATGGCGCAGCGTGGCTGACGTTGGTTTACGGAATCTATGAAACTGCAGTCGCTGACGGATGAATGGGGTGACCGCCATTGATATATGATAATATAGCTAAGCCAGCAGTGGGATAGAGATTAGAGATCGCTGACAAGCCCCATTCTCGGGCTCAGCGACGCCTAAAGCCGAGAAGGGTCACTGTAGTCTAGTTTAAATCAATTAGTTATGTCTTTGTAAATTTGTCCTTTTACACCATATTTTCGGTCAGGAATGGCCAAGCGCATAATAAACAAGTCGAGTCGATACTGGGGATGAGGAGTCGTTCGAAGTGTGTGAGAGAGTTGATGACTGTTCACCTATTCGGGTCCGGGTGATCTTAGCGCCGGTCCGTTTTTAGATCAGACCAGCGGACCTGCTTGCCATGTGACCCACATCTTACCCAATACAAGGTACGGAGCTATCAGGGTGCGATACACTATCGCGACACCGCCCACCTGGAGGTCCCGAGAGTCTGTGGGTCTGGATTTTTGCCTCCCCCAAGTTGCCGTGAACGCCCTTTGCATTGTTCAAGGAACAGCTTATCGCCCGTCTACCATCTCCCATGTTCTGAGGACTGGGGAATTTGATGTTGAAATTTAGCGACCATGTCCCTTCGCCGTCTCGACACGAACTCGTCGTTGGGCGATCGCGACCGAACCCACCTATTGTCACCGCATAACTACGACGACGATGCCGCTTCTTTGCACAGCCGGAGCGACCAGGACTCGGACAGTGACGATGACGAGCTTCAGTCACGCGCCCGAAATAGTCGCGAATTGCGAGCGGCCGACCGGATTGTCTTCCTGGAAGAAGACGAGGTAGACAAACTGGTTACGGATACGAGGAGAAGACAGGAACGTGAGCGAAGAGGTTCCAGTCTCAACCTGCCCAACCCGCTTCGACTTCTCCGACGAGCAAGCGACCCCAGACTATCATCAAGCCGTGAATCTTCTGAGGATATTCCACACGAGGAGAGGCGTCGTCAGCGTCGAACGAGGAGGCAAGAAAAGAAACACCGGCTGGAGGAGAAGGCGAACCAGGGCGAAGATGGGGAACTGATGTACGAGATGGAGGAAGGGGGGTTGAAGGATGGCAGCAGTACCGGCGAAAGCAGCGAAAGAGAGGACAGCGAAGAGGTCGATCGCGGAAATCTCAGGATGCTCAAGAACGAAAAATCCATTCGAAGACGCAACTGCCGCCGCTGGGTCTTCCTCCACACCTTGGTTGCTGTCGGCTTTGCGATCCTGGTTCTGGTGGCGTGGAAGTTGTCGCTGAACAACAACTCGGCAAAGACCAAGACCAAGTTGCCGGACCTTGTCAGCAACGGCACGGCACTCTTTGCGCCCACCACTATCATCATAAGCCTCGACGGTTTCCGGGCTGATTTTTTACAGCGGGAGCTTACACCTCGTCTCAACGCCTTCATCGAGGAGGGCGTGTCGCCAAAGTACATGCTTCCCTCCTTCCCGTCGGTTACTTTTCCGAATCATTACACACTGGCTACGGGACTATACCCCGAGAGTCATGGGGTGGTGGGCAACACGTTCTGGGATCCGGATCTGGAGGCCGACTTCTACTACACCGACCCGGAGCGCAGTCTCGATCCGAAGTGGTGGGGCGGAGAACCATTTTGGGTCACCGCTGAGCGGCAGGGCGTCCGGACGGCGGTTCACATGTGGCCCGGCAGCGAGGCGCATATCCTGGGCATGGAACCGAGCTTTGTGGACAAGTACAATGGAAAGGAGCTTCTGCCCAAGAAGGTTGCCCGCATTCTCGAGTTCCTTGACAAACCTGGGCTCGAAGATGAGACGACCAAAGTCAAGGAGATGCGTCCCCAAATCATTGCGGCCTATGTTCCCAACGTCGATGCTTATGGCCACAAGTACGGGCCCAACAGCACGGAGATCGACACGTCCATTAAAGAAGCCGACAAAATGCTCGATCAGATTTTCGCCGGCCTGGATCAGCGGAACCTCAGCCATATCGTCAACGTCATTGTCGTCTCTGACCACGGTATGGCATCGACAGACGTTTCCCGGTTAATGCAGATAGAAGACCTGCTTGACCTTGACAAGATTGAGCACACCGATGGCTGGCCATTGTATGGTCTCCGTCCCAAGAACCCGGACGATCTTCAGAGTCTCTACGACGGGCTAGCCGAGAAGGCCAAGACGAACCCCAACTTCGAAGTCTATCTCCGTGACGTGAACATGCCGGAGCGGTACCACTTCTCCAACAACCCTAGGATCGCTCCTCTATGGATCATCCCCAAGACTGGTTGGGCGATCGTGAACAAAGCAGAGATGGTCGCGGCCGAAGCCAAGGAGAAAGGCGAAGTGTACCATCCCCGGGGTCTCCACGGCTACGACCATGAGCATCCGCTTATGCGCGCCATCTTTGTGGCTCGCGGTCCTGCTTTCCCACACCCTCCAAACAGTGAGATGCAGGTTTTCCGTAAGCCTCCCCCTTCTGACGCCACCGCTAGTCATTGCACTGAGACTGACCGACTTTCAACACAGAGAACCTCGAGGTATATAACATGCTCTGCGACTCGGTCGGCGTGATTCCTAAACCAAACAACGGCACTCTCAGGCTACCGCTGCATCCCACCGGGCTGCACAAGCCGGAGGATAGGCCGCCTGTGCCTGAGGACCCTGAGCCAACCCCTTTTACACAAACCAAAACTCTGGTTTCGACATCGGCGACGACAGCGTCTTCCTCGGCGACCAAGCCCGCTGAAGTGGGTGAAGGCACCAGCAAGACTGCAGCTGCTCCCAGTCACACGACCACAAACGAGGAAGGCCACAACGAGCCCGACTCGGACTCTAATTCTAGCTCCGACTTGATGTCTTCAGTTAAGGATGCATGGGACTGGCTCACAGGCAAGATCGGGGATCTTTTTGACAAGATCACAGGGTCTGATGGCTCCAAGGCTTCGTCCTAGGGGTTTGGCTTGACATGCGAGGCGGTTGCGAATTTTTAATGACATGATTGTTCATGGCGTTCGGCATTACGATCTGGTAATATTGGTATTGTTTCTTTCCAGTTTCAAAGCTCTACGGATACCAGAAATAATTAATTTTATCGCACAGCTGTGTCTCTGCTTTTCAAGATATTTCGGGTTGGAAGGCGATCCCTATTATACTTAATACCTGCATCTATCTCCCTGGGTTAAACACGCAATGTCTGGCATCGCATGAGAATAGAATTGAAGGAGGGAAGTTGCGAGCGGTCTTCATGGCGCGGACTAGGGAATTGCACGCACGGCCCGTTGCGTCCTATCTGTGCTTTATGTTAAGGATAGCGTTTCCCCCGCATTCCCGTTCCGGACGTGCCGAGTGGGGCTGATCAACGTAACTACCGGGATAATACGCGTCGGCACTGCAACGACAAAATATTATGACCGTCTGGACCGTCTCCGGTCCGGCATTTGATTGACACTGATGACTGTTTTCTCCCAGAGTGCCGCCAAGTGAACATCGCGCAAAGTTGTTTCAATGGAAATCCCCCACTGATTAAGGTGATTTAGATGGATATGTCCGTCTTGATCAGAGAGAAGACGGCCTGAAAGAGATGGTTGTATTTCGTTGGCAGCAGAGACAGATAAACGACTTAATTAGTGCCGCTTAGAGGGCGTTGAGCTATGCAACTTAGAGGTGCCTAGCTAGGGCCATCCGTCGGGTCAAATAACCAAAAAGAAAGGGTCTACTAATAGACCTTAAAAGACTAAAACGCATAATATGTCTTCGGCAAGTGCGCCCCAGGTCATTGCCTATTACAGAGATTATGATATACAAGTATACTTGGTACCTTTAAAGATTCGGTGCTTTCTAAATTTCGTTCAGATATCATATGCCTTATCGAAGTAAGGTATCCATCTTAACATGGAAATCACTTCCAACTCATATCCCCTATCATCCGCGCGCCTCTCCTTTTCTCCTTCCATCCTCTTCTCTCCTTGACTCCACACTACCTTACCTAGGTACCTCCCTTACTTTAGGAACATCTGCTTTGCCCTACCTCTATCTTGTTTATTCTCTTTCTCTTTCCTGCCCTTTTCTTCCTTCCAGCTATCTTCCTTCTCCTTAAGAACACAAGAAGGAAGTGGAAGACAAGATCTCGATCTCGACTTCTCAGACCATCCATGTCTGTATCCAGCTAGTAAGTCTTCGGATACCGCCTAACCTATATTGCCTTTGTTTTTCCGGTCTTCTACCCCTCCGCCTTTGCCTCCAGCTTCCTGCACAGCACGCGTATCTACCTACCAGGTACCTCGGTGAGAGCTTTTTTGTAAGTGACGTTTTCTGTTCTCTGCATTTACATCCTCTTTTATCTAGGTGCCTAGAGGAGTGTATGCCTGTTCTTCTTCTTCTACTCCATCTTCGAACCCTTTAAAACTCCCATGCTTCTTTGATTCCTATGCATCTGTCTTCCGTATTCCACTCTATTACCTTTATGCTTTTTCATCTGACACTCTAATCAGCCTTGTTTTATGCCTTACACACCTTGAACCTAGTCTCACACTTTTATGTTGTTCGTGTATTCACTTTATCTACGCGGCATCGCTTCTCCACTATGTGGTTCTAATAAGGCAATATAGGTGTTGAAAGAATCTCTTCTAACCGTGCAAGTTTTAGAGTGCAATCACTAAGCGCGATAACCGGTGTGTGGCAGTATGCTGGTTCCTGATATGCACTGCCACCAAGGAAACTCATATCTCTACTCTGTCTTCTCGATCTTTTGACTCGCCTCGTCCATAAACAGACAATTATGATAGGTACGTCACAGTGTGTTTGGGTCCTATTAAGTGAGCCTTGGCTCATTTGGTTTATCTTGCCGAGAGCACTGCCCTTTGAAGTACTTGTCGCTAATAGCCACCTCAGCCCACGCAGTCAGAAACATCAGACCTCAATATAACATGGCGGATAAGATGTCCATGAACCATAATCGTCTTTCCGGTTCAGAGGGCCAGTTTGGGCAACCGACTGTATTACGAGTTCAGAAGAACACGATCAAGGGCAACGTACATCGTCAATGGCGCAGTGAGAAACAAAGCTCATCTACTTCCATCCCTGCTGCAATCCGAGGCTTCCGAGCCCCTGGTGCAGTTCGTATCCCAAGTCTGGCTACCTCCTCTGTCCCCTTCGGGACTAAACCTAAGAGAACGTCCCGTGGATATACTGCCAAGGATGACATCGCAGTGTTGGGTTGCTTGGATAATGAGTCCCTCCCGAGTACGAAGGGCTCGAACATTCCTAAGCGTCAACAGAGCCATCGAAGTGTCAACAGGAAGAACTCACAAGATAATACTGTGGGTCATAAGAGCACTGTCATCAAAGGTCGCAAATGTGAAGGTAAGAACTAGGCGCATCCGATTCTTTCTATCTTGCTTCAGTTGTTGTTTAATGCCTTGAACTCATTGTCCCCTTTCCACATCTTTCCAATGCATCGGTTTCTTCCGTCTCTATTCCTTGACACGTTCTAGCTTGACTTTCGACGTTATGTGGTCTTGAACTGACGCATACACAGCATCTATCAATGCAACCATACGACCACCCCCATCAAATCGTCAACGTCCAGCTGCAGGCCGGACCGTGTCTTTGAACATGACCTCAACGGCGCATGGTGAGAAAACGAATCCTGTCAAGGTGGAAGAACGTAACGCTCTCACGACCTTCTCGAAGGACTCTGGGGCTCTTCCACTGAGGACGAAAACCAAGCCAGCTATGGTCATCAATGGCCAGTACAGGGGAACGAGCCGTCTCACGCAGCCAGAGCTCGAATCGCTCGAGGAGCCTTCCTCTCACAGGGCCCAGGCGGCAAATTCGAGGCCCAAGGTGCCAGTAAAGGCGCCCCCTTCCGTCACCCAAGATGGGAGATGGAGAGGTACCGGCCGTCTCACTCTGGCAGAAAGCCAAGCTTTCAAGACCGCTTCATACAGCTATGCCAGTTCCGAGAACAAGCCAAGGCACAAAGCTTCTGCTATTAAACTCACAGCAGAAAACCCTCAACTTTCCAATCACAAGTCGAACCGGCCAAACTCCACTCAGACATCTTCTTTGAAGCCTACCATCAGGCCCTCGAACAAGAGAGTTCTCAGTCCTTCCAAGGACTCATCTAGCCAGGGAGTGCCTGATCGTCGCAAACGCCAAGCACTAGATGTCCCAGGCCGCGAAATCGGCAATGCTTCTTCCAGCAGCAATGAGGTGCAGTTTGTTGCCGCTTCAAAGTACGTTTTTGCATTCCTAACAAAACCGTTCAACCTTTTCTGTCCTAAAACTTCCAGACATTTGCTGACGTAGACCAACAGAGCACGTGTGCAAGGACACATGCAGGATCGAGGTACTATCAGCCAGCGTACTCAGAAGACTCCCGAGAACGCCCGCCGACACACTTTGAATGGACCACTCAACAGCAACAGACCTCCTTCGAGTCAAGCCAATGTATTGAGAACCGCCCCAGAAACAGTGTCAAGACAGCTTTCCGTGAACCGCAACTCGTTATCTGGCATGATGGTAGCCCGAGCCAAAATACGTGCTCGCCATATCGGAACCCTCAGTGCCTCAGATTTGCAGGATAGGGCGTCATCGAAGGATGGCCTTAGGAGAAGAATCACCCCAAGGCCGACAGAGGTTGAAGTCATGAAATCGAAGTTGATAAACATGTTCAACATCATTGGTGAATATGACCCTGTTCTGGAGGAGAATGTTACCAAAAATCCGTTCCAGGAAGCCAAGGACAAGGAATGGATCCAGGAGCAACTCCGGGAATATTTCCCAGACCATTACCAGAAGCTAGGGATAAGCCGTGAGAAGCAGATTGGAAGACTCTTGGAGAACATATCTCCCAAGACGATGAGTTCCTCTACCCAACGCGCGGCGACCCCCAAGAGCCTAGCAGTGCCTCTGCTTGCTCATCAGGAGATCGCCTTGGATTGGATGCAGCGGCAAGAGAGGGGCACCAGTAAAGGGGGCATTTTGGCTGACGAGATGGGTCTTGGAAAGACTCTTTCTACTATTTCATTGATTCTTGCATGCTCATCGACCGAGAAGCATAAAGTAAGTCATCCTCCCCGTCTTCTCTCTCCCCATTGCTCCGAACTACTCTCGTCTAGACTGAAAGACTGAACTGATCCTTCATACCAATGTAGACAAACCTCATAGTTTGCCCTGTGTCTCTCATCAAGCAGTGGGAGCAGGAGATAAAGAGCAAGCTCAAGCCTGACTACCAGCTGAAAGTGTCCATCTTCCATGGCGAGAAACGCGCGCCGGCATCCGAGCTCATGGAACACGACGTCGTCTTGACGAGCTACGGAACCTTGCTCAGCGAGCGAAAAAAGTTGAATGACTTTTGGAAGAAGAACGTAGACCGCAAAATCGACGTGAAGAACGACGTCCTCCTCAAGCAATGTGCATCTTTTCTGCACCCTTGGGATTCTCACTTCCATAGAATCATCCTCGACGAGAGCCACCACATCAAAAACAGGCTGGCCCAGACCAGCGAAGCTGTCACGGAGGTGAAGGCAAAATATCGCTGGTGCTTGACGGGGACTCCCATGATGAACGGCGTGGACGATATGTACGCGATGTATCGATTCCTCAAGATCAGTCCCTACGATGACTGGGGGTTTTTCGTCGACAGCTTTGGGACTCTCTTCGACACTAAAACGACCGGTGCTGATCCCAAGGTGCTTGCCATGAAGAACTTCCAGGTCCTTCTCAAGGCTACTATGCTACGTCGATCCAAGTCCTCGATGCTTGACGGCAAGCCCATTCTTGTACTGCCCGAAAAGACGGAGGAGAATGTCGAGGTCGTTCTGAGTGTCGACGAGTTCAAATTCTACCAAGAGGTACAAGAGAAATCTCAGGTGATCTTCAGTCAGTACCTCGGGGGAACTAAGACCATCGGATGGCGGTTCGGTCATGTGCTGGTGCTTCTTCTGCGACTGAGACAAGCCTGCTGCCACCCGTTTCTTTTGCTCAACTCCGAACAGTTTATCCCCGAGGTTGATGCCGAGATGTTGGAGCGAGCGGAAAGACTACCGGAAGGTCAAGTCAATCGAATTCTTCAGTTAGCTCGTATCAGCGTCGAGTCGGTGGACAGACTGCCGCCCAAAGGGAGCTTCAAGTGCCGCGACTGCTCGACAACCATTGCGGATCCCATCTTCATCTATCCCTGCGCTCATGAGATTTGCGTCAACTGCCTCGCAAAGCTTGTCCCCAAAGCAAGCAATGCGCAAGTCGAGCAGACGAAGTGCCCCGTCTGTAAAGGCCCCTTGGACAAGAACACGGTCATTACGTACGATGCATTCAAGCAAATCCATGCGCCTGAGCTTGTGGACGACTTGAGTCCAGAAAACAATGACCAAGACACCCAGACAATTTGCCTTGGGCCTGACAGTGACAAAGAGCACGAAGAGCCCAACCCGCCCAGTAAAGTAGGAAAAGGGGAGAGACCCAAGATCAACCCCGCAAGGCTCATGGCCCTTCGGCAGTCCGCATGCCGGAACATGGCCTCCCGTCAAGAGTACACCCGTTACCTCGAGGAATGCTAGCGTCCGTCCTCGAAGGTGAATGTGTGCATCGACCTCCTCCGGCGAATCCAGAAAGAGACGGGCGGCGAGAAGTCTAAGACACTCGTCTTCTCCCAGTGGACAATGCTCCTGGACTGCCTTGAAGTGGCTCTCCGTGAGGATGATGACGAGACCATGCGGAATCTAAAGACGGTGCGATACGATGGCTGTATGACCATGACGTTGCGCGACAAGGTAGTGCGAAAATTCCGCGATGACCCCGACGTCAGAGTCATGTTCCTCTCTCTGCGAGCGGGCAATGCGGGACTCAATCTCGTTGCGGCAACCCGCGTCATCATCATGGAGCCGTTCTGGAACCCCTATATTGAGATGCAGGCCGTCGACCGCGCACACCGGATCGGCCAAAAGAAACCCGTCAAGGTGTATCGTCTCCATGCTCAGGGGACGGTGGAGGATCGCATCATGAAACTGCAGGAGGCCAAGAAGAGCACCATCAACGCAGCTCTCGACGAGAAAGCCCATACCCAGGTTTCCAGTCTGAGCCTCGATGAGCTTAAGTACCTTTTCAACCTGGCTTAAAGCGCCTGCCACCCCCTTTTTCTCTTTCTCCATTCTCTTACACACTCCTTACGCTTTTCTCTTCTGCCGAGACTATGCGACTGCTTTTCGTTTTGGCATTTGCCTTCATTCCGTCCTGTAAGAAGGGAAATGCGTTCCTTGGGGTTTTCTTTGCTGTGTTCGACAAACGGTTTAAAAAGAAAAAGAAGAAAAAAAGATACCCTAGCTTGCGACGACTGGAAGTTGTACAGCTCTTCGGCTTGTAGAAGATTCGAGAGTCCCAGTCAACTGAAAAGCAGAAAGTTCGGAGGTTAAGGGACTGGATATGCCCGTGGAGGGCATTCCCTTCACAGCATAAACAAGGACGACAGGCTGGTGTGAATACCAGGGCGATACAGACCATAAAGGAATCCTGACCATCTCCTTTCGGATACGTGTCTGCAGTCCTCTCTTCACTCGACTTCTGCACCTTTTTGTCGGGGGGTTTTTTTTTTCGCTTGTTTACGCATATTCTTTTCTCTTCCTCTCTCTTTTTCTCCCCATCTGTCTTTCTCCGTCTCTCTTCTGTTGTTTTCTCTTATTTTTACAAATTTCTCTTGCCTGGGCTCCTTTATTTTCAGTTTCTTTGGCTTCGTTTGCTTCCACATCTTCTCCTCTTCTGGATGCGCCTCTCAGCGAATTGATAGCCCGCTCTTGAGATATCAAGCCTGCTCACCTGGCCTTGCAGGGACAGGGGAAGGCACAAGGGCATGGAGAGACTTCGGGGCGTTTTCACACTTACACCCATGGCTATTCTTTTTTCTTTTTATTACGAACCCAATGTCTCTACCGGTGCCGTTTTCGTCTTTCTACCCCTGGAATGCCCAACTTGGATGCGACATAACGGCCAATCCTGTGGACATTGACAAGTCTCCATAGCAACCAGCTGCGAGGTATGGTGGGAAAGGGTTGGCGATGGAACGAACTGTGGATGGCAGACACAGAAAAAAGAGGCTAGGTTTGTTGGTACCAGGTGGGAGGGGTAGTTATCTGCGTCGTTCTCCGAGACACGTTGGCGTTGGAGGGCCCCTCGATGTATCATACTCGACAGACACAAATGCTTGAGGTTGGTTTAACCGACCTCCATTATGGATGCATTCTGATAGGACAAAACAACAAATTACCCCTTATCTCTACTGAAACTGCATGCGAGCCTCGCTGCCGCTGTTGTTATGTTGCAGATTGGATGCGAGAAGAAGGTAAGGCTTGCTGGAATGGATTATGCATTTTGTCGTGGATTACCAAAATGCCGCGAAGAGAAGCTGGTTTGTATCTCTATCAGTGTAGATGGTATCCATGAGGAGAACCTCAAGAGTCGGGATGGAACCACTGAGGGCGGTGACAAGGACACGAAGACCACGTTGTGACAGGGTGATGGGGTGACAGCACCCACATGCTGGAGATATATGGCACTGGGAGACCAGGTGGATGCCAGGAACATCAACGGAAGAGGGCAGCTTCGATGGGGCGCAAATCTCACAAGTTATCACCATCATCATCTTCTCCCTGTGAAAAAGTCAGAAATATTGGGTATCAATATCGTGCCCAGCCTATGAGTGCTGGATATCTATGTACCAGCCTTGGGTGTCGTCTTTGTCGTCAGTCATCATCAAGGGAAAGGCTTTATACTTGAGACGGTTCTCTCGCAGAAATGCTTCCACAAAGGCGTCCATCACGTCTGATAGAAAATATCCGGCTAACCTCTCCCGCTCCACGGACTCCAATGCCAGAGAGACAGAACCACCCATCTAGGGACATTCCGAAGCCGTGACAACAGCCCGCACAATGTCCTTCACGTCAACGGGGGCCTCTTTCTCGGCGCCACCGAAACGCCACGTCTCGCGCCGGAGTTCGTTGCCAACGTGCCACGTCGCGGCAACGACAACGTGGTCGGCACGACCGTCCTTCTCAATGAGTTCAAAACAGATCTTGGCCGAATCGTTGCTGTCCTGAATCGCGTTGCCCCGGACGGAGGCGACCCACGATGGCGCGGAGAGGTCCTGTTCGTCCTGTGGCGGTGGCGGCTGTTGTTGTTGTTGTTGTTGTTGTTGTTGTTGTTGTTGTTGCTGCTGCTGTTGTTGCTGCTGCTGCGATGGCACCGGAGGTGGAGACAAGGGTAAGGACAAGGCATAGGCGAGAAATTCGGCGGCGAGGAGCCGAGGGACGGCCGAAAAGAGGAAGGACTTGACCGAGTCGAGATCCGGATAGGCATCGCGATCGCCGCTGGGCGAGAAAGTGGATTGCAAAGGGTTGAAGCTCTCGTCCTGGCTACCTAAAGGCGGGAGGAGATGGATTTCGTATTGGGTCGTGGTCATGGGGAGGAACCAAGTACGGCCGCGGATCTGGACCCGGCATGTAGAAGACAGGGTGAGGTCGACTCGGAAGCGAGCCGGGGAGATGAGGAGGTTGATGAGTGCCTGCGCAGCGGTGGGCCGGTTGGATGAGGAGGAGGACGGAGGAACGAGGTCGGCGGTCGGTAGCCGAGGACTGTGAATGGTGAAGGAGGCTTCTTGCATGCCGAGGAGACGGAGGAGTCCGGTGAGATCGCCCGCGAAACGCGTGCACTCTCTGATCGAACTATCGTGGACGGTGTGGAATATTATAGGGCGCAGGAGATGATACTGATGGAACTGCTGAAGTCGACGGATATGTGGCGGGCTCGGTCGTAGTCGTTGCACTTCGTTCTGGCGGTGGGCATGACTGAGAAAGAGATGGAGGCTCAGCTGCGTCAGCTCAGCTAATTGGTTGTCGCGGAGGTCGCCTCTGGCTGGGGCAATGGTGTCTAGAGTGTCGAGGGCCAGGGTCACTTTGGGCCCGAATTTGGGCTCGTACGTTATGGAAGAGTCGCTCGCCTTTACGCCGTAGGAGGCTAGGGAGTGGGCTTCTCGATGGAGTTCGTGCCATAGTTCCTGGGAAAAGATGGCATTTCGCGCCTCAAGGACACGGGTCTGAAGAGGTCCGGTGTCGGATACAGATGTGTGCGGGAGGGATCGGCCACTGTGTTCGCCTTGCCGGTCCATGGCGACAGACAGTCGCTGCGACCCTGCGCCGGCTCGGCTATGGTCCAGCACAGCAGAGCCATCGTCGCCACGCCTCAAGGGGGCAAGGCTATTATTTCGGAACTCCGGGGAGGCTGTTGATTTTGAGTGAGCAAGAGGATCGGGAGAGGGGCCGAAAAGGAAGAGAAAGGCGGAAAAAAAGAAAAAAAAAAAAAGGGAATGATGGAAAACAAGAGATGGATGTAATGATAAAAGTCTCACCTTCAGTAAAGCCAAACCGGACACCGAGAGTATGGCGTTCCGCGGGCAGCCGACATAGAGACCAGCCATTCTGCTTCACAGCAAGCACTTCCTTCCAGTAGGCAGCCTCCAGTTCGATTTCCCTAGAGAGCATCGAGCTTGTTTTCTCTGCGGCCTCCCTTGTCCGGTCAATATCGATGAGCGTCCAGCCTAAGGACACATCTCGAGCTTCTTTCCGTTTTTCGTCTCTCCCTTTCTCGTCTGCTTCATGTTCGGAATCTTTGAATTTAGAGGCGCCCAGGGTACCAATTCCGGCGAACTCGCGAAGGGCTTGGGAGAGGGTAGCTCCGGCCTGATTGGGGTTATGTTTGGTGAGAAGGAGAGAGACGAAGTCGAGTGAGAACATGGCCGTGTTGTGGGCAGCACTGGTAACGAACGAACCAAACCTTGGTCAGCGAATACTCGGCACAAGGAGGAGGTGAGTGACAAAGAAAGGCGGGAAAAGCCGGGGGTGAAGGCGTCGGCATACTCGATGTTGCGAAGAATCTCGGCCTTGACGGCGTGAATATCCCTGGGCTCCTCAGACTCGTCGGTCTCTTCACTAGTTCCGGACATGTGTACGTCCTCCTGGTCGCTGTTTCCAGCCTGGCCATCTTCCTTGGCCTGAATCTCTTCCCGGAGGCTGGCCTCGGTAACATTGCGGAAACCGCGGTCGGCCTGGATGCGGGCGATGAAGTCGCCAAGGTTCTTGGGCTTCCGGCTGCCCACCGGAAGTGGCCGAAGGGAGGAGTACGGCATAGAGCCTGCACCACTTGTCGCCATCACAGGCAAGGAACAAATTATTGGGGCGACTGAGGTCCGAGCTGTGAGGGTTCGAATGATCGATCAGTTGGTCGCAGTTAGGAGGATTGTTGCATGATTCGGCAAAGTTGGGCGATCACAATCGCATGATGCGAAGGGAACCTGGTCGCCAGGCAAGGAGTCGTAGAGGAAGGGGGAAGAAACAGGGAGGGAATTGGTGTACTCCGGAGGGCAATTGGCGAGTCAATGACCTGAATTCAATTGTTGGATGCTCTATGCGTGTTGCCGGTGTGTATAGTATGTCGTAAGGTATGTAATCTTACGGTATGGTGCATTCTCCTTTCCTCGGGACCGTGCAGATCCTCCGTTTGCTTACATAATTACACCAGTAATGACCGGCCGTGCACAGACCAATACTACCTGAACCCTGGCCATACCAGAACCAGCCAAGTCTAATTATTGTGAAGGACCTAATTGAATGCATGTGTTACTTCGTGAGACTGGGGAGAGGACTTTCCTCGGTCTCTTGGCTTTTACCAGGGTCATACAGGTGACAGTCCATCAGCCCATTCCATATGCACAGCAATTCCTTACTCAAGTTAGTACCTAATATTCGTGTGTAATGTACGCGTACAATCCATATGCAACCCCGCCCTCACACCCCCGCCGATAAAAAGAGAGAGAGAGAGAGAGAGAGATGAGATAAGATAAGATAAGATAAGAGCTTGCCTTCGTTACCCCTCATCTACTCCGTACCTTATATTACTCGCTACCTATAGAAACACCACCCACCAACACGCCATAACTCGACCTCGCGTACGAAGTTCTCCATTAAGACATGCGTCATTCCGTTCCAGGTTAGCAACGAAAGACCATTCCATTGGGTGACAGTCCGGGGGAGCCAGCACTAATCAGTTGTTTTTAGCCTGATACTAAACACAGCACCAAGAAAGCTTCGAACCTCGAGTCGCTTTCTGGGGTACTTGTCAGTTGTCACGCCTCTTTTTTGACATTTCTCAAACCCCAGCGCGGTATTTACTCCCCGGGAACGAGGAGGCGGGGGAACCGATCCTTCCCTTGCACGTCTTGTCTTTCAAAGCTTCTACCCCTTTTCATCCATATTACCCTGCCTTTTCTTCTTCTATTTCCCCTTCCCTTTAATCCCTCTCCTCCCAATAACCAACCCCTTTTCCTGGCATTCGTTCGTAATCAGGAGTTTCCGGGCTTCCTTCCCATTGCCACGTCATCTTGGAAGGACAGCCAATTCCCATACTGGTCCATCTAGATCCGCCACAATGACAGCTCCTCAAGTCGAACCGCCCTCCGAGTCCCACGTCAACATGCCGAAGAAGAAGATTGCTGTCATGACCTCGGGGGGTGACTCCCCGGGCATGAACTCCGTCGTTCGAGCCGTCGTCCGTACGGCCATCCACTTCGGTTGCGATCCGTACTGCGTCTACGACGGATACGAGGGTTTGGTCCAGGGCGGACACATGATCAAGAGGTTTCACTGGCAGGATGTCCGCAATTGGCTCTCGCAGGGCGGTACCCTCATCGGCACCCAGCGTTGCGCCTCCTTCTTCGAACGGTCCGGCCGTATGATCGCCGCCAAGAACATGGTCCTGAACGGCATCGATGCTCTCATCATCTGTGGCGGTGACGGGTCCCTCACCGGCGCAGACAAATTCCGCTCGGAATGGCCCTCTCTGCTTCAGGAACTCGTTGCCTCCAACGAGCTTACCGAACAGCAGGTTGCCCCCTACCAGCACCTCAACATCGTCGGCATGGTCGGCTCCATCGACAACGACATGTCCGGTACCGATGTCACCATTGGTTGCTACTCCGCCCTCGACCGCATCTGCCAAATGGTTGACTATATCGAGGCCACTGCCACTTCGCACGCCCGCGCCTTCGTCATCGAGGTCATGGGTCGTCATTGCGGATGGCTCGCCCTCATGGCTGGCGTCGCTACCGGTGCAGACTTCATATTCATCCCAGAAAAGCCTAGGCAGGACGACTGGCGGGAGGAGATGTGCAATCTCGTTAAATGTGTAAGCCAGAAATTTCCTCGCCTTTTTTCCGTTCTGTCCCCCCCCCCCCCCTTTTTTTTTTTTGGGCTTCTCTCCTGAATATTATTATTATGATTTTATTATTGTATTATGCACGACCGAGCGTCGTCATCCACATTGGTCGCTTAGAGTAGCTGACTTCTGTCTCCCCACCCGTCTTAGCACCGAGATTTAGGAAAGCGCAAGACCATCGTCATTATGGCCGAAGGAGCCCACGATAGGCAAGGTAACAAGATCAGCTCAGAGATGGTCAAGGATATTCTGGCCGACAAGGATGGTCTGGCCCTCGACACTCGCATCACCACCCTAGGCCACGTCCAGCGCGGCGGTTCGGCCGTCGCCTACGACCGGGTCTTGGGCACCCTTCAGGGCGTCGAGGCCGTGCGAGCTGTTCTGGAGGCCACTCCTGAAACCGAGACGTGTTTTATTGCCATAACCGAGAACCAGATCGTGCGACGTCCTCTGATGAAGGCCGTCCTGGACACAAAGGAAGTTGCCAAGGCCGTCCGGGCTCAGGATTTCGAGAGGGCCATGGCACTGCGCGATACCGAATTCGCCGAGCTGTACAGGTCATATATGATGACAACCAGCGTAGTGGCCGATACAGACACTATGGCACCGGAGAAGGAGGTATGTCCAAAACCATACCATACCCACTTGTCCAGCCACCACTCGGCGCTCCCAAGCTAATGATACTCTTCGTCTTCTTTCCCCCTGTGCTTCTTTTAGAGGATGAAGATTGGTTTCATCAACGTCGGTGCGCCAGCCGGTGGAATGAACGCAGCTGTTCGCGCTGGCGTCGCGTATTGCATCGACCGCGGCCACGAGCCCATCGCAATTAACAACGGATTCGCCGGTTTTGCCAGACATCATGACGACAAGCCCGTCGGCTCGGTGCACCCCTTTAACTGGCTTGAAGTCGATGGATGGGCCAGCAGGGGAGGTTCCGAGATTGGAACGAACCGCGAACTCCCCTCCGAATCGGGTATGGAACTGGTTGCCAACCTGATCGAGCAGTATAGGTTTGACGCCCTCTTCATCGTTGGTGGGTTCGAGGCCTACCACTCCGTCTGCCAGCTCCGACGCGCCCGGGAGCAATATCCCTCCCTCTGCATTCCCATGGTCCTGCTGCCAGCCACCATTTCCAACAACGTGCCAGGCACCGAATACTCTCTCGGTTCCGACACGTGCTTGAACGAGCTGGTCAATTACTGCGACAAGGTCAAGCAGTCGGCGTCGGCTTCACGCCGGCGCGTCTTCGTCGTGGAGACCCAGGGGGGCAAGTCCGGCTACATCGCCACCCTAGCCGGCCTCAGCGTGGGGGCCAGCACCGTGTACACGCCGGAAGAGGGCATCGACCTGGAGACACTGACGGCCGATGTCAACTACCTGCGTGACGTCTTCGCGAAGGACCATGGTCAAACTTCGTCCGGCCGCCTCATCCTGGTCAACGAGAAGGCGGACCAGGTCTTCAATGCCAAGCTCATCGCCGACATCATCCGGAAGGAGGCCCGCGGCCGCTTCGAGTCGCGGGACAGCATTCCGGGCCACGTCCAACAGGGCGGCGTCCCCTCGCCCATGGACCGGTGCCGCGCCGTGCGGCTCGCCATTAAGTGCATCCAGCACCTGGAGCAGTTTGGGCCCTGTTCGCACAACAGGTCCAAGAAGGATCCCATGAGCGCCTGTGTCATTGGCATCAAGGGTGCCCAGGTCGTCTTCACCCCCGTGGAAGAACTCGAGGATACGGACACCGACTGGAAAAATCGCCGCCCCAAGACGACTCACTGGGCCCATATGAAGGAAGTGGTCAGTATTTTGGGCGGGCGGCCGTCACACCCCATGCCCGAGACACCGCTCACGGGCATCGTGGCTAAGGATGTCAAGAGGGGTCTCACATATGTCTAGTCGACGAGGTCTTGTCACGCAAGTCTCTCATGGCTTGGGACTGCGTTAGATAGCATCTTGAGGATTAGATCGTGGTCTGGGAGAGGACACAAAAATACGTTGGGGTTCGAGGAAAACAGAGGAAAAGCTATAATAAAAAGAAAGCCAGGCGTGTCAAACGACAAGGTCAACCCCCCCCCCCCCCCCCCACCCCCCAAAAAACTCCCCCCCCCCCCCCCCCCCAAATCCCCAATAGAACTTTCCCAACCCCAGTCCTCCTCGCGGCGACTAACACCCCTTCAACCTGTCCCGAGAAGAAAAAAGAAGAAGAAAAGGGGGAAGAAAGGACGAAGGGAAACAAAAAGCAATTCTTCACATGTAGCATAAAGAAAGGAACGCTTCAAATGACGAGGTCATCGCTCCTCTTGATGCTTCATGACGTGAAAGCGTTGCGACTTTGTTTATACATACGTGAACTCCCTGTGTGGTTATCGCGGGAATCCTCGCACTAATTGCAGGTACTGTGACGTACGGAGGAGAGGAGAGAGGTACTTACCGTTCTGTGTCTGCCGCGCTGTTACTCATCACCTGTAAGGTGCAGATGAAAGTTCCAGATGCGCCTATTAGTTCCAGGACTAGGTACAGAAGTGCCATGTTCCCTCCCCCCACAGTCGTTTCCTCCTCCTACACGGTGATTCGTACTTAATATCCCAAGTACACCAAGGGGAGGGAGAAATAAAAGAAGAGAAAATAGCGGTGGAGAGGCGATACAGAACAAGGTACGAATCTACCTCTGGGAATCCCTTATCATGTAGTCCCCCTGAGCTGATAATGTTTTGACGTTCTACACATGTACACTCTGTATATCTTTTCCACGGGACGAACCGAACTTGTCGAGAGGGGGGTTAATTGTAAAATTCCATCCAGTCGCAAGACAGGAGTGAAGGAGAACAAAGAAAAGAACAGGGGGTGCTTTATAGCGCTGCTGTAGTGTGGCTTATAGAGGAGTTTGATTGGATGACGGGCTGAACGGGGTCAATGAGGTCGTAAGTACTTCCTATGTACAGAGTACGTACTGCATATTTCATGTCCACTCCGTAGGTACTTGTATGTGAGACGCCCTGAGAGCATAAACACGGGATACCCGTTTGACTCTAATTATGGGATATGTGTTAGGTGCAGTTTTGGGTGCCAAGGGTGTATATATGACGATGAAAACGGGAAGATCGCGAAAATAATAAGAGAAGAAATGAGGGAAAATGAGAATACGTGGTTATATTCTACGATGTACGTCGGACAAGAAGTTCCGGCACATTTGCGAGTCAGAACCCGTACCTTTCGTGTGGGACAAATTATGACGAATGACGTCAAGTGATTCAGGGGGTCCCCGAGAATTCAGATCAGCCGGGAATGATGTGTCCGTTGAGGAAGGAGGTTCATGAAAGAAAGAAAAAGGCTACCTTAGGCGCTGTGTCTAGAACTTCTACCTCGTGGCTTGGAGGCAACGGTGTTGACCGAACGAGTGGAAAGCGGTGTACAACGTAGCTCGAGCAAACGACTACGCATACAATGCGATACAGGGGGGATTTAAGGTGTGGGAGCACTTTGTCAAGTTATCTCCGCGTAAATGAGAAAGGAGCGACAGAAAATTGAGAGGTTTTGAATGGAATATTTGTAGGTACCGTACGGAGTATTAGAATGGAATAAATAAGGTAGGTAATAAGGTACGGAGGAGATGACGGAAAATCTAGCCAACAATGACGTATCGCGTTGACGTCATAGGGAGATAATGACCTCATATTATCCGTACTGTGTAGAATTGACACTAACGGGAAAGTAGTGGGGCCGTGGGGGGTAACTCGGGTAGGACGAAGAAATGAAGCAGCACCTCGAGATAAGATAATATGTTTCTCCTATCCCTCCAGCGGGAATATGGGGAAATAGGAGGAAATTGGGTCAACAAATCAGAGTACAGGGGAGTCAAAGGGGAAGGCAGCCGAGAGGGGAGTCGGGGAGACGCCTCCGAGTCCGACGCCATTAATAATAATATAGGATTGTCGTGCAGTCGGCCCCCCTTGTCCTGCATCGAGTCTCCCCTTGTTCCTTGGTAGCAAATTGTCGCCTTGGGTTGGACCCCCTCCTACGAACTTACGAAGTAACGGGCAGGGAAACAACTTCCTAGTATGAGAAAGGAGTAAAAGGCTGCCTGTCTCCTAGTTATTGGATACTACCCGTCAAAGGATTGCATAGACACCTTACGGATGGTAGTTTTGTGCGTGTGTGTGTGGGTGGGTGGTGGTTCACACTTATTTTCTAAAAGACACGTGAGGCACGGGGTACACTTTCCGTCATTCGATACGGAGTAGGTACTCATGGTACGGACCTACTACCTGCAAAGTACCTCGTACATACAACGTACCTTGGCCGAGCTGGTTCCTTCTCTGCCTTGGTTTTCCCATAGAATTTTCAGATCTTTAGCCACGATGTCCTAGACGAGCTAAATAAAGCCTGCTTAGGGAAAGGAGCCAGACACCCTTCAATAGGCCTGTTGGTTAAGCTGGAAATCGGGCTTTTTACAGTTTTTTTCTTCTTACCTTATTCATTTGACTACCTTAAGGTACTTTTTCCTTGTCGATAAATACACCGTGACCCCCAATATTAGTCACATACATCTGGACCCCCTTGGTCCCAGTCTTGCTTCGTACTTCGTATAATAAATTTAACCCCCTTGTAGCCCCGGTACTCCGCACAGTCCGTCCGAAGTGGTAGGGAGGTATTGTCCTAATCGTACTTTCGTACCTTCCTCAGTAAGGTACCTCACTCTGTACCCACCTTGTTGAAGTGCGAAAAAGAAGCTCCCCACTAATAGCAAGTCGCGTCAAGCTAAGAGCCACACACTAAACTACCACTACCTACCACTTACCAACGAAATC
Organism: Sodiomyces alkalinus F11; assembly: GCF_003711515.1. Classification (NCBI taxonomy): domain Eukaryota; kingdom Fungi; phylum Ascomycota; class Sordariomycetes; order Glomerellales; family Plectosphaerellaceae; genus Sodiomyces; species Sodiomyces alkalinus. Next base: position 1,863,007 of record NW_021167085.1, on the reverse strand, counting down.
CGCTCCGGTCCTTCCCCTCTCACACCCACACCGGTATCATCGTTTCCCAACATCTCTCCTTCCCTCTCTCTCCCACACACAGCTGGAGCAGGCTCAGAAATCAACCACGACAACAGCCGCCTTCGCAAACATCGCTCGCTCACTGCATTTGTCCACGGTCGTGGACCGTTTTGCCACGTCGGGGTCTTTAGACCGGGCCTACCTACATGCCAACAACCTCATTTCTACGAAATCCCCTCACTCGGCTCATTTGATCTGAGCCAATATCGGATCAGCGACGTAAACTGCCTCGAGCCGCTTCGAGTCTCCTCTGTCTCCTACTCCTCGAGCACCGTCCGTCCAGCAACCCTTCTCTGTCTACCACGTTACGTTCCGCCCTTCATCCCGTCGACCAAGGAGCTGCAATTCATCGCCACCAATACCCTGCGTTGCATGGGTCTATCCACTCGATCGACGAGCACTGATCCTCCTTGATTCACCACCACGTCGCTGCCGGTTGTCACTGACCCTCGTCTGACCCGAGCTCGGTCGACCTCCTTTCGGAGACGACGCGGGTGTCACGTCACGGTGGACACTCCATGGCGCGAGACGTTCTTATTCCTAGCGCAGCCTTCTCGACAGCATAGGGCGTGTTTCCATCCGTTCCACCTTGAGCGCCGCTATGTATCCGCCCCTCTTAAACATAGGTGTGGCCGACCTTCTCGAGTCGGACCCTCGTCCTACCTTTGTCGTCGCACTCCCCTCCTCCTCCTCCCCCGCCACCCCTGCCGAACTCGTATATAGCAACCCGGCTCTCACCCGCGCTTCTGGCCTCCTCGACAAGCTCTTGTCCTCTTCTGAACTAGAAGAGGAAGATTTTTGGAAATGGATTAGCACCATCGACGGCTCGGTTCCGCATTCCTGTTCCCATCACAGTGCATATTGGACCAAAAACGTCCTGCATTCGACATGGGTTGTTGTTAGCTGCAACCTCGCCTCGCCGCCCATGGACATCTCTCGCCTGTGCCTCGACTCACCGCGCGATTACCTCGGCATGCTCCAAAACCATTCGTCCGCGCCACCGACACCGGCCGCCGAGGTGGGTCTCGACTACGAAAAGCCCAAGCCGACGCGAGTTGCCAGCGAGCCGGAATTCAAGTTACCCGACCTCTCATCGGAACAAAATACGTTCCTTGATGTCGTTGAGAACGTGGATTGGAGCGCAACCTCGCTCGGCCCCATGGATAACTGGCCGCCTTACATCCAGCAGACGTACAGCCAGATCCTGTGCAATTCCCAGCCTTCAGCCATATATTGGGGCGAAGACTTGGAGACGATATATAACGAGGCTTTTAGCGAACTCCTCGGGCCTCGCCACCCGTCCGTCCTCGGCAAGCCCATGGCCAAAGTCTTTCCAGACATGGCCGATCAGATCAGGAAACTCATGGATGTCGCCGTCACAAAGCAACGCGCCAGCAACGAGGACGAGACGCGCTTCTTCGTCGAGACGAACAACGGTCGCCTCCTCGAGACGTACCTCAAGTGGTCCATTGTCCCCCTCATCCAAAATCACCGGTGTTACGGCTTCGTACACTCCATCGCAGACAGCACCATGTATCACCTCTTCCGCAGGCGTCTCAAAATGCTTGTCAACATGGGTGACCAGCTCATCGCTGTGAAGGATGTCAAGTCGTATTGGACTAAGCTCATCGAGGAGCTCTCCATCGCCAAGCCTAGCTATGATATTCCTCTGGCCATACTCTACTCCATCGAAAAAGAGGAGAAGCTCGACAAGGAATCCACGAAGCATGGCTTCATCAAAATATGTCACTTGGAGGGCGCCTTGGGCGTATCGGGGGGTCACCCAATTACTCCGAGGAGGCTCCATCTTGGTTATGCCGAAGATGGTCTGGCCACGCAGTTCCGCAAAGCATTGCGCACGAGGCGACCCTTGCTGATCAGCACCGAAGATGGCACCTTGCCTAAGGATCTTCTCGAGGGTATTTCGTGGCGAGGCTTTGGAGACCCTTGCACGGGAGCCATTGTGATTCCGATTCGTCCCACAAAGGACGAGGAGGCGATGGGCTTGTTGGTGATTGGTCTCAACCCTCGAAGACCCTACGACGATTCGTACAAGCTCTACATCCGACTCCTCAACCAGAAACTGACCACGTCCCTCGCCTGTACTGTACTCATAGAGGAAGAGAGACGGCGGGGCAGAAATGCCGCCGAGCAGGCCCGTTACGATCAAGCCATCCTTAAAGAGAAGCTAGCGCACCAGACGCAAGAGGCCATCGAGTACACCAGGCTGTTCCAGACGGTCTCCGAATTCATCCCCAACGGCTTCTCCATCGGGGACCACCAGGGCAACATCACGTTTGCCAACGATCTCTGGTACCGCATCACCGGTTACCCCGAAAGGCCCGCCTCCAGTGCCGGGTTTCTCGCATACGTCGTCGAGGAGGACCGCGAGAAGATTCGAAGTGCATATATACGCTTGAAAAAGACCGACCAAGTGAATTTTGAGTTTCGCGTCCAGGAAGCCGAGACCAAGATGGATGATGCTCGCTCGACGCTGGAACAACAGACCAAAGAGGAGCAGCACAGTCCCAATCCCAACCCGGCCTCCCCTTTCCGCAGCCCCGGGATTGAACGGTCAGGCTTTCTTGTGGAATCGGTCAGGCATGTCATGGCCCAGGCCAAGGCTGAACGTGCCAGGGACGGGACCATCATCCGCACCTTCACCTGCTTGACGGACGTCACGGCTCACAGGAGGACAGCTGACGAGGCAGTGAGACGAGCCCAAGAGGCTGTCAACCTGAAACGTATGGCGGAGCTGGCAACGGTGGGCATGTTCGACATGGATATGACCGGACGGCTGCTCGGTGCAAACAACGTTTTTTATGAGCTGTGCGGCATCGACAAGGTAAATCCCCTCAAGGTCGAAGTCCGCCCTTGGGCCACTTCGGTAGTGGAGGAGGATCTGCCACACCTCACCGAGAGCATCTCGAAGCTCAGTCGGGAGGCCAAGCCACAGGTGGCCGAGGTCCGACTGAAGACGACCTGGATCGCGCAGGACAAGGCGGGGAACAACATCACTGCGCCACGTTGGGTCAATGCGACGTTCATGCCGGTCCAAGACTCGGACGGAGTGGTGCAATCAGTCACCGGCTGCCTCAGCGACGTGTCCCTGCCAAAGTGGCAGCTGGAGCTCGAGACGGAGCGCAAGGAAGAGGCGATCGAATCGAAGCGCCAGCAAGACAACTTTATCGACATGACGTCGCACGAGATGCGCAACCCCCTGAGCGCTATCGTCCATTGCTCCGATGCTATCATCGCTTCTCTGTCCAAGAGCCAGGAGATGGTCGACCAGGCGCGCGAGAGGGCGATCGGGGAGGAGCCAGGAGGCTCGGGACTCGATACGGGCGCCATTTTGGAGCTGCTCGCCGATAGCATCGATAACGCGGAGACGATCGTAGCCTGTGCGCAGCATCAGAAGCGCATCGTCGACGACATTCTCACCATGTCCAAGCTCGATTCGAAGCTGCTTGCCGTTACGCCTTGCACGGTAAACCCGATCCAGATCGGCCAGGAAGCGCTGAGGATGTTCGACGTGGAAGCCCGCCGAGTCGACATTGACCTCAGCATGACGATCGACGGGTCCTACACCGACATGGGATACGAGTACCTGGACCTCGACCCCTCTCGGGTGAAACAGGTGCTCATCAACCTCTTGACCAACGCGCTGAAGTTTACCAAGTCGGGGTCGACGCGCAACGTGTCTGTGTCGATGAAGGCCTCGCTGGAGAGGCCGAGTGACGAGACGTCGGCGGTGACTTTCATACCACGATCGTGCGACGAGTCGGCAGAATACGAGCAACCGGCACTCGAAGGGCGGAAGGACCCCGTCTACCTCATGTTCGAGGTGAAGGATACGGGTCAGGGACTGACGGAAGAGGAGAAGTCGAACTTATTCAACCGGTTCGTGCAGGCCAGTTCCCGGACGCACGTCAAGTACGGGGGTTCGGGCCTTGGCCTCTTCATCTCTCGCAGGTTGATCGAGCTCCAGAAGGGGGCCATTGGGGTTTCCAGCTTGCCCGGGGTCGGCTCGACGTTTGCTTTCTTCATCGAGGCGTACGTACCTTCGGAGGCCAACCGACAGGAGGCGGAGCTGGCGGCGGCGGAGGCCAAGGCCAGCGCGCAAGGGGCGAACACGCCGCCGGTGACGACGGTGCCGCCGAAGGTTCGGGCTCCGTCGGGAATTGTACAGCAGAAGCGTGTGGTGGAGCGCGAGGTCCCGTCGGGGGATCGGCACGATCCGCGCATCGACGGGGTCCTCATCGTGGAAGACAATCTGATCAACCAGCAGATTACTCGACGCGGGCTTCAGGATCGAGGCTTCAAAGTGGACGTGGCCAACCACGGGGTCGAGGCGCTGGAAAAGCTGAACAAGTCCATCGCATTGCGGAACGGCACCTGTGCGGATGGAAGATGTTCGCCGAATGGCGAGCTCCCGAACCACGGAGGCAAAGCGACGCCGCCAACGCCAAGGACAAGGGCAGGATCGCCAGATGGCGGCGCTGCGGGGAGCCCCCTGGCGGGGATCAACATGATCTTGATGGACATCGAGATGCCGGTGCAGGACGGGTTGACGTGCACGCAAAAGATCCGCGAACTCGAGAGTCAGGGGAAGGAGTTTTGCGCGAGCGGAGGACGCATTCCCATCATCGCGGTGAGCGCCAATGCGCGGACGGAGCAGATCCGGCAGGCGAAGATGGCGGGGTGCGACGACGTGCTTGTCAAGCCGTACCGAATGCCGGAGTTGATCGAGAAGATGCAGACAGTCGCGCGGCGTGTGGCGGGGCAGTCAAAACCGGGAGGTGTACCAAAAGTGTAGGATGGGCCCACCCATGTGGGCGAGATACATCGCTGGTAGATGTTCTTTGCCTGTGGCTTTGAGGGGTCTTGGTGTCTGAAGTTTAAGCAGATGAAGGGGGGTTTGTATCTGACGCGGCCGGGGTTCTGAATGACTCTGGCAGCACGAAGCCGTGTGCCAGGAAGAACATAATCACTACCGGAGGTACACTCGGAGGTGAGGAGGACTGAGTGTTTTATCTGGAATTGAGTGAGGAGCTGCTTGAGCGACGGTGGACGATGAAATGCAAAGAAATCATGAAGGAGGATATACCATGGACAGGAAGATGGGGAAGTCACAAAACTTCATGGTTGATCTTTACTAGCCGGCGTTCCGGAAGAGAGATATCATGGGATTGGAGGAGCAAGAACCTTGGTTCTGTTTTACGGAATAGATAACCGTTCACTGTTGTCGACTCTGTTGTTGTTGTTTGTTTTTATGTTAGTATAAGGCACAAACACACTCGGAGGTGTTAACTTTGGACCCCCCTAGCGGAGTGTACTGTAAAGGTCATTTTTCAAGTTGTCCGATGGTTACTAAGGTATAGGGTGGGTAGGTACCTAGGCCCCGTATGGTGAAAAAGATAAGCTTGATTAGGTGATTCTCCGTCTCCCCCACACTGAGATGACGTGGGGAAGAAGTAGATACCAGACGGGGGGCTATGTACATTACCTTAGGTATACCGGGTAGCGAATGGGGGTCAGCTCCTGGGGGCCCATTGCGCGGGGTTTGGCCCGAGAGAAACGAGAGGAACGAGGGATCGAAAGTTGTAACTCCGTAGGCTGAAGTTATTTGCGGAGTAGGCACTTGCATGTTCCTCAACATAATATTTGGCGAGGTAGGTATCAGATCATAGGAACGCATCGTATCTTCCCCACGTGAGACGTGAGACCGGCAGAGAGACGGATAACAGGGTTGGACTCTGCCCCTCAAACCATCATGGAGCAGCGCTATACGGCGTCGTATAATGCCGACGTTTTCCGCAACGGCTTTATCCCGCTCAGGAACCGAGATGTTGACAACGACGTCAATAACACAGGACGAAGTCCCGACGATAAGCTAATTAAGGTACTGTTGATAAGAGAAGATTAATTCCAGTTTTCCATTACCAGTTGTCGCGAAGAAGGGACCGGGAAACCCTAAGGCAAAAAACAAGAATAATAAAACGAACGCAACTCTTCAACCACCATGGCTGACAGGATTCATCGCGTTACCCTGTTCAAGCTTCCCAATAAGGAGCACCAAGAACAGCTCATAGCCTCGTACAGAGTCTTGTCTTCTCAGCAGCAGAGGGCATGTAGCTTCCCCCCCCCTCTCCCCTCCTCCGCTTGCTACTCAGTTGCAAATTGCAAACCACCCCCTCCCCCTCCCCTCTTCACGAAGCTCGATGGGAAGAATTCAGCAGGAAATCAAATTGACAGTTGATCTCCCTTTAGGACGGAAAGCCTTACATTCTCTCCCTCGTCGTCGGCCCTGCCGTCGAAGACGCCCGGTCCAAGGGCTACACGGTGGTCGCCAAGACCGAGTTTGCCTCCCTCGACGACATGCGCTGGTATGACAACGAGTGTCCTGCCCACGCGGCGCTGAAGAAGACGGCCGGGTCGTTTGGCATTGGCCCGGACGACATACTGTCTGTTTACTTTGAACCGGCCCACCTTGCCGTGCTGTGATGTTGCGCGTTCTTTGTGGTCCGGGCTGACATCGGGCGGGAAGATTCAGTGGCGGGAATTCCATGGGATGTTATCTTGTTACTTGTACATTGCAATTGTTAGATTAGACGGCTGGCGAATTGATTAAATCAATTTGAGGTCTGACGATGGACGAAAGAGTGTGATGTGCCAGCCTGACTGGGTTCAGACTTAACGAGGCAGTTATTGACAATGAGAAGAAGATGCTCGTCTGCTACACACTCTACCACACGGGCAAGCCCATCGACAAGCCCATCGACAATCCCATCGGCAACCGATTCCCTGTCTCTTTCAGCTCCCGTATTTTTCGGTATCGTCTATTTGCTGTCGTTCCATCGGTTTATCGTCCGCCGATCGGGGTAGCAGTCCCTCCGCGGCTTTGGACTGTTCGTCAATTCAGTGGCACCTGCGGGCAGGCGCAGCCATGCCTTTTCACAGCGCAGCACATGACACCCCGTTCGTACCTCATCGCATTTTCCGCCAATGCATCGCCGTGGGAAGAAGAGAAGAAGGCCAGGTCAATCGATACCTCCTCTCCCTCCGTCGCTCTCCCTCCCCCCCCCTTCTCTCTCTCTCTCTCTCTCTCTCTCAAGAGTCGCTACCACGGGAAGCCAAGAGGCTCATGTAGACGCCCCAGCCAATGCCAGCAACGCTAGCGACGAGGTTCCGGCCCTGGATGCTCGTAATGAAGGCAAAGTTGACCAGGCTGACGAGGGGCCAGAGGCGCCAGCCGGCGACGAGGATGGGGAAGAACTCGCGGCGGACGCGCGCGAAGATGGCGTCCCAGTCGACGCGGGAGTAGTCGATGGCCGACCCGGACAGGAGGAAGGCGGCCGACTTGGACGGGTGGGCCCAGTGTTCCGGTCTTTGCATGGCCTCCTGCAGGCTGCTCACGAAGAGGGCGAAGAGGAAGGTGTTGACGACGGAGCCGATGGTCTGGTCGAGGAGCGTCTTGACGAGGGTGTTCTTGACGTTGAGCTTGCGATCGCCGGCCGCTGAGGACTTGGCGCCCTTGCCGCTTTGTTGCGGTGGCTTGTCGTAGGCGGGGAAGGTTTGTTCGAGGTAGTCTTGCCTGTTGCGAGAGGGGGGGAAGGGTTTTTTTTTGGTGTTAGGTTTCCGGGTGGAAAGGACAAAGAATGAGGCGAGGCGAGGTGAGGCGCGGCGCGGCGCATTGAAGAGGGGAAACATTGACCGGAACATACCACAGGTAGTTATAGGGCGTGTTCACGATGGCCCAGATGGTGAATTGGACTACGGGCACCCAATCCAGAATGAAGGGTTCCTGGTTAAGGCGTTAGCGCTCCTATGTTTTCTTGTGGTTCTCTCGAGCTCTGAGGCTATGGCTGGCTTCTGGTGAGTCCAGTCCAGGCTGTCCCAGTCCATGCTCAGCCTCGTCAAGGATAGAAAAGGTATCCCGTACATTGGATTGGTAGGATGTTAGGACCTGGGCAATCAGGTTGGAGGTGGCCGAGAGCACTGCAGATTGCAGCGTCGCGTTGACAATCGGTGGCACAGCCATGACGACGATGAATGGGAGGTCGCTTCTCGGGATTTAAGCGATCAACTTGGCTCGACTGAATATCGGAACCCGGTGGATTTCGTGTCGTCGTTGTCGTTGTTTCGTCGCCGTCTATCCGTACAATGGGGAGCCCAGGCGACAGTGAGGGAAGGCATAAAAAGTTACGGATAGGGACAGAGGAAACGAAGTGACGGAAGACCCCAAAGTCGCCCAAAAAGAAAAGGAAGAGTGAAGAAAAGAAGAAGAAGAAAAACCAAGTAAGAGCATGAAGGGGTACAGTACACGGTGCAGGGGGTATAGGTAGGTAGGTAATAAGGGACGTGGGGTGCAGGTCTTTTAAGCGGTGACGGAGGTTGAGGACGGGGGGTAGCTCCTGTTGGTCTTTCTTGGCAGGATGCTGTTAAATGGTGCAGTGAATCTCGACAACCCAGTCTTGGCGGAAGGGATCGTCAAGCCTGCGGGAATGGATAGCTTTTACGACGCTAGATGTTGAGTATAAGGATGCACAGATATAAGATCTAGTTAAACGCCAGTCAGCAAGGTGACACGAATAGTCAATGGGAGAGAATTTGTATCCGTACTCCGTGGAGCTTTGATTCTACCCATCCGAACATCAAAGCCAGCTCTATAGATGGTCCGAATCTATCCCGACAAAAGTGAAATAACGGAGAGAAGAAGCAGCGCCAATTAAACAATACGATTCTCTATAGCCATCACAAAAATTGTGTGCTGAATAGGTATTCAGATCGTCAGCGTACTCCGTACGGATTCGAAGAGGATCAAGAGAGGAAGCCGGATATCGGCCAAGACGGAACGAAGGACCGGAGACGAAACTGTGGCCGATGACAGGAAAGTGGACACCATCAGCCACCCGAGCCACTAAGAGGCTCCCGCGGGCCCGGCAACGAAGTAGTATTACACAGTACCTGACCTGTATTATTCCATAATAATACTCTGTAACATGTACTTCGTCCGACTCTCTCCCTCGTGCCACACTGTACTTCGTATTTCCCACACAAACACCCCCGCGTGGAGGAGGCGGTCATCCTCGTCGATTACTGGTTAAGGTACCTTAATAAGCCCTCCCCTCCACGACGGGTTTTCTCACCGGTGGTGGGTGTATGTACTGTACTTCGTACCGTGAAGCACCACCGGTCAAATAAGGACGGCCAGTACAGTGTAACCGCCATAAGTGAGATCCGGCGCCGAAGATCTACCGCTTAGAGGGGCCCTGAGATACACCGAGATGTCGCTAATAACGACGACAAGGCGAGGCTAACAACAGGACTGAGACGAGGGTCGCATTCCTACAGTGTATTATATTGTGCAATAAAGGAATATTTTCTCAGTTCTATTTTATTTCCATGTTTTTTTTTTCATGTTTCCTTTTTTTTTTTAAAAAAAAAAAAAAAAAATTCTGCCACATCAGCTGCATCAAAAGGAAAGTTCTAACATGGATTCGTCTTTTACATGCAGTGGTGTTTCGAGAGAATACAACGGGCCATGCATCTTGCTCTCTTGTCGTACATCGTCCAATACAAACCCCGGCTTCTCCTTTATCCATCCTTACGCCTCGATAATGTCTCCCTTCGCGCGTGGCCCATCTGCAGACTGAAGACTGACAATGACAACGCCCGTCCCCTTATTGCCGTGCTCTCTATTCGCTAGTCGCGTAACAGCGTACTCGTTCATCATGGCCGAGAAGTTTGCACGGGGTCTTTCCCATCTTGTCATGGCATATACCAGTCTTGGCTGTAGATCAGCAACCCAACTCCAGGCTGCCTGCTAGTCCATCTAATTTTCATCCTTTTCCGTCAAGCGGGCGCTCTGAAAGGTGGTTTTCAAGGCCGTGTCAAGATCCACATGAACAGCAGCTGCACCACATACGAGTAGAAGAACAGGAACTGTGTCCTCTGGTTGCGCTTCGATCGCACGTCTCCCGTTTGAATGGGTCCGGCAGATCCGTGTGCGCTTTCCGGGAGGAGGACGTATTTCAGGGACCGCATCTACGCAGAAAGGCATACCGTAAGCTAGAGCAGCTAGGGGTCTCAAGCGGGGTAGGGGATGGGGCCACAACGTCGACATACCAGGAAGAGCGAATTGGCTAAGAACGTGTACAAGAAGACGGACCAGCCAACCCAGCCGCCGGTGCCCTGTCCGCCGTTGGCCAGCTCGGCGACAGCCACAGTAACAATAATGCCGACGAACTTGTAGCCCGAGTAGGCGATGAGGTCGTAGAGCTGCGAATCGTTGGAGATGCCCAGGAGGTAACACCCGAGCTTGAGCGCCATGATCTCCACCAGCACGATCACCAGCACCGTGGTGGCCGTGAGGCCGAGGAGCTCGGGCTGGAACTTGCCTCCCAGGCCGGCCACGACGGTGGACAGGAGGACGTAGGTGACGATGGCCATGACGGGGATGTACATGTCCGGGCTGTTGACGTCGTCGCGCGGGGGCAAGTACCATCCCTCCTGGCCGTTGGGCCCCACGGCCTGCTTGCGCGACCAGGGCTTGTGCCGCCAGGGGAAGAGGACGAGGAAGAGCTTGTTGATGACGTACGTGTTTGTCACGTTGAAGTAGTGCTTGAGCGCGTTGACGTTGACGTAGCGGTTAAACTAGAGAGACTCAGGCCGCGAAGGACCGTTGATTAGCGAGGGGAAATGGAACAGACAGACGGGCCCGGCGTGCAGTTTTCTTCTTTTCCCCCTCTCCGTTATTGCTCCCAGCCAGCTACGCCGACTACTCACGTTTTGCTCCACGTATTCCTGCCCATGTTTGAAGGCCGTCTGCCCAAACTGTGCTGCCACCTGAGCGGTCGGATCGTTCATAAACTGGCCGTATGCGCCGAAGACGTTGCCTGACGCGCCTCCTTGTTGTTGGTACGGGCTGCTACTATACGTTGGCTGCGACCCGGATTGTGGTACTGGCGGCGGAGGGGATCTGAGTTGGGGGACGGTCGAGACGTGCTGAGGGACTGGGTGATGTAGAGGCGGGCTCTGCCCGTATGTTGGGCGCTGCATCTTGTGGAGGGTGGAAAGGGTAGGGGCGCAGTCGCCTGGTTCTTTACGTCAGAGGTCGTCCCGATTCGAAGGTGATGTCGAGGGTGGTGACGAGGGCGATATCGTCAAGGCTGTCGCTGTCGTGTTTCTGGAGAGGTGTTAATTGGGTACCGTGGTACCTGGGTAAGAGAGTTGCCTGGACCCGGGCACTCAGCTTCGAAGTCGATCCGTATCCGTATACAGACCGAATTTACAATATTAACACTGTATTTGTATGTTCCACATAATGGGCATAATATAAGGATACAGTGCGGAGACGTCACGGAATTACATATTTCCATTGAGGACGACCTACGGACCCATCAATTCTAGAACAATGGACCAGGGCACGAAGTACTTCGTACCTTATCTATCTTTATCGGCTCTTATCGTCTCAGCACCGAGACACCTTTGTCACTCTACCTTAGCCCCTGCGAGTGGCGGATACCTCTAACCTCTGCTCTGGCCTTGCACATATTACGATATTTATCTTGACGACTTACATTGCTGTCCTGGGCCCTGGATAATAAACCTCTTCCTCTCAATTCTTCATTCTGCTTAATTTCCCACCTCTCTATTCTTTTCCCTTCCACTTGCGCTCACAGGCGATCTGCTTCTTGAAATAGCGACTCGTAATGCTTGACGCATTTGAAATCATCACGACCTCAGGTGTCGTCCTCTGGTCAAGGACATTCACGCCCCTCCATGCGAATTTGATCAACAACTTCATCTCCGATGTCTTCATTGAAGAAAAAGGGGCCAATGCCGCTACTCGCGACGACCAGTTATCCTCTACGAACCCTCCATACAAGAGCGACCAGCATACTCTAAAATACACCTTTGTGAAGGAACTGGGTGTCATCTTCGTGGTATGCGCACTTGCCCCTCACCCCTCACCCCTCCATGGCTCGTGTCCCTTGCCTCCCTTCCCTCTCTTTGGTGTATCCTATATCCTGTAGTACGTATCTAGAAACAAACTTGATCTGACCACTCCATTCACCCATCAAGGCCGTCTACCGCTCCCTCCTCCATCTCTCGTGGATAGACAAGCTCGTCGACAACATCAAGACCCTCTTTGTCGACCTCTACGGCGATCAACTCAAGAAACCCAACACCACCATTATCGAATGTCATGGTTTCGATGAATACTTCGATCAACAGGTTAGAGAGTTGGAGGGTTCGGCATCCAAGGGAGCAGCTGCCGTCCCGGAAGGAGCCCTCCCTCAAGAGGAACCCACATTGTCGGGCAACCTAGGCGATGAGCCTCCGCTTCCACCAGGACTACGCTACAAAGGTATGCGCGGACCCCGGCATTTTGCGTCTCCTTTCCTATTCTCCCCTTCCTTCCCTGCGCCGCCTGACTGACGCCCCATTAAACCTTCATGCAGGTCGAGCGCTGAACGGCGCAAACTCGGGCGAGGAGCCGTCAGCCGAATCGACCCCCAACCTCAGCCCGACCACATCCCGACCCTCTACACCCTCTGCCGCCGCCGCTCATCTTGTCGTCGGCAAACCTGGCCCCGGCGGCAAGCTGTCTCGCCGGGCTCGAAAGATGCAGAATGCCGGGGCGAGCCACGGAGCCGTGTCTTCGGGCGACGAAGCGGCCGCTAGGAGGACCAAGCCCGTCAAGACCGCCAAGAAAGGGAGGAAGTGGACCGACGATGGTTTGGCCGACGAGCAAGACGATGTGCAGCTCGACTACTCCATTCCTTCTCAGACTGGCATCGCCGCCGACGCCTCCACCGCCGCTCGCTCCTCAGCCGTAGAACACGTCGACTCGTCTACCTGGGGATCCACCACGACCAAGGGCCAGTTCATCCTTAAGGACCTTGACGACGAGGTCCACGACATCCTGGCTTCGGCCAAGTCCAAGGCGGATGCCAACAACAACAAGTCCACATCAGCCAGTGGCCTCCTAGGCTCCGGCCTCAACACTATCAGCGGGCTCTTCCGAAACGTCGTCGGAGGGAAGACTTTGACCAAGGAAGACCTGGACAAGGCCATGAAGGGCATGGAGGAGCATCTCCTCAAGAAGAACGTGGCCCTCGAAGCTGCTGTCCGCTTATGCGAGGGTGTTGAGAAGGAGCTCATCGGTGTCAAGACGGGCAGCTTTGAAAGTAGGTTCAAAATCCTCCGCTTGCCTGTCGTCCGGCCCTTCCCTTCTTTTTTTCCTCGGCGCCCCAGACTCTTCGTGATGCCCCCCCCCTGCTTTTGCGCGGCGCAGAACAATGTCTAGTCCACTGACACATCCTCTTCCTCACAGGTATCAGCAGCCGTATTCAGTCCGCCATGGAAGCCTCTTTGACAAAAATGCTCACCCCGACCAACTCCCTCGACCTCCTTCGCGAAATTGACGCCATCACCCGTCCCGGTCCTGCCTCTCTCCGCACCCCTCGCCCCTACGTCGTCTCCATCGTCGGCGTGAACGGCGTCGGAAAGTCCACCAACCTCTCCAAGATGTGCTTCTTCCTTCTCCAGAACAAATACCGCGTCCTCATCGCCGCCGGTGACACCTTCCGCTCCGGCGCCGTCGAGCAGCTGGCCGTTCACGTCCGCAACCTCAAGGAGCTGACCATCCGCGAGGGCGGCCACGTCGACCTCTACCAGAAGGGGTACGGCAAGGATGCTGCCCAGGTCGCACGCGATGCCGTCGCCCACGCCACCGCAGAGGGCTACGACGTTGTGCTCATAGATACCGCCGGTCGCCGCCACAATGACCAGCGCCTCATGAGCTCTCTTGAGAAATTCGCCGACTTTGCCAAGCCCGATAAGATTCTCATGGTCGGCGAGGTATGGCTTTGAAGTTGTCCATCCATGTAAATAATACACTGCTAACATGCCTTTCCCTCTAGGCCCTCGTGGGAACCGATTCGGTCGCCCAAGCCCGCAACTTCAACGCCGCTTTCGGCGCCACCCGTTCCCTCGATGGCTTCATCATATCCAAGTGCGACACCGTCGGCAACATGGTCGGCACTCTTGTCTCCCTCGTCCACGCCACCGGTGTGCCCGTGCTCTTTGTCGGCGTTGGTCAGCACTACTCCGACCTGCGTAACTTCAGCGTCAAGTGGGCCGTCGAGAAGCTGCTGAGCAGTTCATAGATGGGCATCGCCATCTATCAATCTATCTTCTTTACCCTAGTACATAAGTGTTAATAATGACCCTTTCTATCCCATGCCTATTTGTCTCATCTTGTGCTGCCATGCCCATCACACCAAAATCCGTAAAACACATAACAAGGATCTGCCGCGCATTCTGCATGAGCTGCCCGCTTGGACCAGTGTTGAGGAGGTGCAGGTTAGCCTTATATAGAGACATCGAGCAAAAGTTTTTGAATAGCATCCGAATTATTACTATATATACTATGGGGCATGGTCATAATATGGCGATGCAAAAAGAGAGCGCGAATGACAGCCAGCAGACGCTGATATTGTATCTCGAGTTGGTGCAAAGCAAAAATAGCAGCAGAGCCAGTTAGCAAAAAAGCATACCAAGCACCACAAGACGCAAGGATGAAAATATCCCCTTGCATCCTTTTCCCCCCTCCCCCTATACAATGTAATCCCCTCGAATATGCAGATAACCTTTCCCCACTTTGTAAAGATACAAATGTCAGAAGAAGAACAAAAGAAACCAGGGAAAACGAGTGGCAAGAAGTGAAGAAAGGTGATCGCACGGTGTAGCTATGACCAAATCTTGAAGCACAGATGTTTCAGAGGGGAGTAGGTATGGTATTATCCCCAGGTAGTTCGTGCGATATGCGGCCTGGGCCTGCAAGCAGACGACAGACATAAGTGATGGTTTGCTGAAAGAGAAAGGGGGTATCATTCTAATGTCTCGCTCTATGTGGGTGTGTGTGGCGGTCGGTGACAATCTCTTGAGTGAGAATTTTGCTGCAATCTCTGTCTCTCTCTCACACTTTTTTTTTATTTAATATTGGTGGACAAATCGACAAAGGAAATGGTGATGTGTTTCGACTTTCTTTAGCAGACGCGATTTAGTCCTCCTGGAAGAAGTCATTCTCGTCGAAATCATGCGGGTTCGCGTCCGAGTCGTAGGCGCTGGGGCGCATCATGGGTGGCGTCATAGGATGTCCCCGGCTCGACCGCCTGGGGGGCGTTGTCTCGCCACTCCGCGGTTGTTTTTCTGCCTGTCTAGAGCTAGCAGGAGGAACTCGCATTCCCTTGGCAAGCTCTTGGGATGTCAAGCGTCTGCCTGTCGCATTGAAAGCCGTGGGTTGGCTTCCGCTCGCATTATTGGGCGGTGTCTGCCGGATCCCGGAAGCGGGAGGAGTGAGGAGGCCGCCGAGAAGACTTCCGGGCGATTGAGCACTCGTAGACTTGGATGGGGTCGAGTTGTTCCTCCCGCCCGGAGCTCCCGCTGGCGAAGAGAGCGCCCCTGCAAGGGTTCCGAAGCTGCCCGCCCTTCCTGATTGCTGCTGCGACTTGCGCCAGTTGCCCCAAGCGGCAGCTAGAGGTCCGACAGCCTGCGCCACACGGGGCGACGCGGCTTGGAGGAGGTTAATCGCTGAGCCGCCGTTCATGGCCCGTTCGCGTTCCTGCTCCTCCATCTGCAGATTGGCCTTGAGACGGATGGCGGCATCCTTCACAGCATCCTTGTTATAGACCTCCGTAGACAGGGCCTGGATGATATCTTGGAGGTCGCTGTGCCGGACAGCAAGGAGCTCACGTAGCCACGTGATCTCGTCGTCTCGCTTGGCAATTTTGCTGGTCGCATCAGGATCGAGTTTTTCGATGCCATGTTCGAGCTCTTCGATGCGTTGCTCGCGGGCCTGCAGCTGCTCCTGAAGGACCATGATGGACTCGCGCAGCGCCTGAGGAGAGATCTTCTCTGGCACACCACCGCTGGATTTCTCCATGCCCGGGGCAGAGGGTGCCGCCGGAACCCCAGCTGAGGCAACAGAAGAAACCTGGGACGGCTCAACCGGAGGGGACTGTGACTTGGCTCTCTTCGCCGCTGCCAGGGCTGCTTCCTTGGCAATTTCGAGTTTCTCCTCCAGATGGGCGACGCGATCCTGGAGATGTTCCGTTTTGGACGCGGACAGGCTGAGACGCTCGAGCAGGTGCTGTTCCGTCCTCTGCCCCTCCTCGATGGTGTTTCCGAGCTGCATGGCATGACGAGTTTGGAGATCCTCAATTTCGTTCTGGTGCTTCTCTGTGAGCTGGGCCACCTCCGAAGTCTTGCTTGACTGAGCCTCCTCCACGAGCATGTCGGCCCTGGCCTTGGCCGACTCGGTTTCCAGATTGGCCTGGTCGAGCTCGGCTTGGAGCTTGCTGATGTGCTCCTCCAGGTCCCGCCGCACCACATTGACTTGATTGTTGGCTTGATCAATCTCAAACTGGAGCGCCTTCCGCGTCCGCTCTACTTCGTTGGCGCCGGACTCTCTGGCTTCCTCAAATTCTCGCTGATAACGCAACGCGGACTGCTGGAGCTGGTGATTTTCAGTGCGCGTCTCGGCGAGAAGACCTTCAAGACGCTTGCACTCGCTGACGGCCCGAAGGCCTTGCCGTTCGCCGTTTTCTAGCCGTTCGATCTCCATTTCGAGGCGCTCCCTGGTACGCGCCTCAGCCTGAAGCCTGGCGTCCAGAACTTCCTGTCGCGCGACGAGGGCCTGTTCCCTCTTTGTCCGTCGTGCGTTCTCCTCGGTAATCTCGCGGGCTGCCTTGGTCATCTCGTCCTGCAGAGAGAGGAACTTGGCGCGCCAGCTTTCCCTCATGCGCTCATTCTCCTGCAGCTGCGTGCCGAGAGTGTCGAGGAATCTCTGCTGCTGCGTGCTCTCTTCGCGGACATTATTGAGGTCAGCCAGGTGACGCTGAGAGATTTCAGAGACACGCTCCGCTTCGGACTTATAGTGGCTGGCTTCCTGCCGAGCCGCACGGAGGTCGTTCTCGAGGACGTTGATCCGGTTTGTAAACTCTGTTTTGGACTGTGCCGAATTGTTCTGGGCCGCCTCAAGAAGCGACATACGCATCGTGGACTTGGCCGTCGACTGCTCCATTGTCTTGATCCTTTTGTTGCGTTCCTCGACGGCCTCGCGGAGCCGGTTCTCTTCCTCGCTCGCGATTCGAAGCAGACGCTGGACCTCAGACAGCCGGTCTTCGGCAGCGCGCCTTGCCGCCACTTCTTCTTCCGTCCGAGTCTCTTGCTGCTTCAGTCGGTCCTCGAGATCTCCCACACGCTGGTCGTAGATGCTGCGGTTCATGATCTCAACCTCCACACGAGTCTCGGCTGCTTGGAGTTTCCTGTTGAGTTCGGCCGCCAACTCTTCGGCATCGCGCCGGTCTTTTCGTTCTTTCTCAACCCGATCGCTCTCACCCTGTAGGCGTGCCTCGAGGTCGACAATCTTGGCCTGGAGCTGACTGAGTTTGTCGTTCATCTCTTGTTGTTCATCGGCTGCGGGCATGCGGCTCTCGATTGCCTCTGTAACGAGATTCCGGAGGTCCTCGCCGGCGGGGAATTCAGGACGCAAGTTGGAGCTCAGCTGCGCCTTGAGTTCATCGAGAGCCGAGAGTACGGCGGTGTCCAGCGTAGTCGCAGCGGGAACCGGCGCTGGTGGCGTGTTCCGCAGATGAGACTGAAGGGCGTCGTTGATGACTGCACGCATCTGCTCAATCCTCCTATCTCTCCTGGGGCTGATCGACCGGCGCATGATGGGCTCGTCGTCTTCGTCGTCGGCATCACTTTCTTGGTAGTCAAAGGAGACACTACGACGTTCACGGCCGGAAAAGGCTGCCCCCCTGGCAAGATGACGCTCGAGCAACGCGAGCGTCTTCTCGATGGGCTGCAGCCGTGCGTCAAGGATGTCGCCGACCTGAGCATTGACGCGTCCGTCGAAGAACTGGACACGTTGCTCCAATTTCTCCTGCTCGTCATCACTGAATGTCCCGTCCCAGTCACTATTTGCAGCACCCTCACTTCCATTTAGACGATAAATGGGTGGCTCGATAGACCGGGCGGTCTGTGGAGGATCCACAAAAGGATCCTCCAGTTCTGTGGACGGCCTGGGCACGCCAATGTTGGGGAGCTGTTGATATTTGCGCGGACTGGGGCTAGGAGCGTCACTTCGGAGCTGAGTGGCAGGCTGAAGATGGTAAGGCGATGAGTTGGTAACGGCGGCGATCGACATCTGCTGGCTCGGGCTAAGCTGACGCCACGGCGGTTCCTCCGCAGAAGCTTTGTTGACACCCATGGTCGGATCGTTGAGAGCGATATCATCCATGATCGCGTCGATCTCCTCAAATGTCGGCTCACGGTGCTCGTCCCTTGTCGCATCATCGCCAGCATCTCGGACGAGATCATTGGATGGTTCCTGAGTATCAAAAAGATTCTGATCAATGTCTTCCGGTTTGGGAGTGAGCGTTTGAGCAGCGGTCTCCGCAGTTTCTTCGGCTTCCTGTTCCTGCGCGACTTCTGGTTCTGGCGAAGGAGAGGCGAATCCCGACGCTATAAGACCCTTAGGCTTGGGCGGCGGCGAGGCGAAGCGCGAGGCCCCGAGACCCTTGCGTAGGGTACTAGTTTGAGCGGGCGGAGCAGACATGTCCGCGATTGGAGATGGCTGTCGCGCTTCAGTGAATGCGGCCTGGGGCGGCGAGGGGGGTTGCTCTATCGGAGCGGAGGTCTGCCAAGCCGGGGGTTCGACGGTAGCCTCCCGTTCTTGATGGTCCTCCTGCTCCCCCTGATGCTCTTGCTTCTCCTGATCCTCCTGCTCCGATTCGGGTTCCCGTGGAGCCACCCACAAACCCCCGGGAATGAAGGCCCTGGCAGTTGCCGACAAGCTCTTCTTGTGACCCTTCTTGATGCGGTCTTCGCCGAACGGACGGGCATCATTGAATTCGCGCGCATCCGAATTGGACTGGAATTCGAACGGTTTCCAGCTCATCTGGGAACGGCCTTGCGAGGCGTCTGAGGGGCTGCTGGCCGTAACAGCCTTCGAGTCTGCGAGATGTTCCGAAACTGTGGAGGACATAGTCGTGTCTGCAGTGACGCCTTCTTCGTCAGTGGACCGGATGCCAGAAGCTGCGAGGTCCTCTTGGCCGAAAGACGCCATAGGCTTCATAGTCTCGGGTTGAGGAGAGGGTGTGGGGTCGGCGAAACGAGGAATAGAGTCCTCGTCAGCTCTAAAGGCCTTTGTTCTCTTGACACGAGATTCATCATCGGCAATGCGGTCGTCGGCGCGATCGTCGGCGGGGGTCTGCTGACGAGACTTGTTGTCGCTACTCGATGGGCGGATGATGGGGATCGCCTTGGACTTCTTAGCGGGATTCACGATCTCAGACAGGTTGAGATTGCCGAAGATGGCGTTAGGGCGGGTCTTATCAGCCTCGCTACCAGAAGCAGGAGGGCTACCGAACGAGCCCGACAAGACACCAACTGGGGTGAAAGAGGGAGCATCCGGCCGGAATTTTGGTCCGGAGGCGGTGAAGTTGAAATCGCCGTGGCCTGGAGGGAATGCCAAGGCATTCAAACTCATTGGCGAGGAACCAAAAGCGAAGGGAGGAGGCGGTGGAGCGACGGGCGGCATGAACGGATCCGCAGTTGGGTGGAATATCGGCGGCGCATGATCGGAGACGACATCGAAATTGGCGTTACTATTTCCAAAGACGAACTGCCCGCTGGGCTTGAACTCCTTGTTCGGGTCGAACTTGAACTCTGGGGCGTTAACATTGAGTTTGGAGATAGAGGGCTTGCTCCCGTGGCTCGGCCGCCTCTGCGTGTCGGAGCTGTTCATCCTCGGTGCCGGCTCATCCCATGGATTGCTGGCGGTCGAGAAGGAGCGCTGGTGCTGTTGCAACAAGGCCGCGATGTTGAAGTCTTGGACAGGAGTGCCCAGGTTGCTTGGGTTGGTCTCAATCTCAGCCACGTCTTCAGCCTTTTGAGCATCTATGTCCTGCCAAGCCGAGAAGTGGTTCATGTTACCATCGTCAACGGTGTGGCGAGGTTCCCCGTCGAAGAAATTCTTCTTCGTAAGGGAATGACCGCGGCTGTGAGGGCGCGGGTGATGGAGAACAGGCCCGTCGCCAACGGTATTGGCGAAGTGGAGGGGAGCTTGAAACTGCACCGATGACGCTTCTCTGCTGTGGGCAAGAGACGATTTCTCGGAAGCCGAGGGGATTTGGACGGGGTCAGAGTCTTCAGGTTGCCTATCCGTGTGATGCGGACTGTAGTCAGCATGCTCAAGTTCGTTGCGCATCTGCTCCTCCAGATGATACTCGGCTTCGTCGATTTCGGCTTGTAGATCGTCGTTGCCGTTAATATTCTGTAGGGGTTCCGGTGTTTTGGAGGGACTCTTGCCGATCGTCTCCTCGTCGACCTCCTGGACCTCTTGGAGGCGAGGGGACGCCCCGGCGGGCGGCTGTTGGACAAATTGCTGATGCGGCAAGATGGGGTACTGCAGCGACTGGTGCCGTTGGTGCATATTCAGAGCCGGGCTACCGGAAGGTTGGAAGCCTTCGGGCATGAAAGGTGACATGGGCGATATTATACCGTTCAATAAACCTGGCGAGTCGGTGCGGCCAGTTGGGTGAGACATGGGCCAACCCGACAGCGAGGGCGAAGGCTGGTGGTGGCCTGGCTGGAATGGCGAATGGCCCATGGGTATGGAGATGGACTGGCGGGGGTTGAATTTGCCCGGGGCTCCGGTGAACGACACTGGCGAAGCCACTGACGGAACCCCTGGGCTCTGTGCGGCGGCGGTCGACAGCCCGCCCGGAATGAACTGCGGCGGGAAAGGGAAGCCATGGGCAGGATTGCTCGATGCCGACGACGTAGGCAACGGCGGCGAGAAGGGAAGGGCAGGATATTGGACAGACGCCTGGCGACTGGGTGCCGATGCTGCAGGAGAGATGGACGTAAGTGCCGGCTCTTCATCATCGCCGAAGGACACGCCGAGAGCCCTCAGTTTAGCTTCGTTTAGCTCGTCGACGTAGTTTTTCCAAGCTGCATTGGTGAAAGTAAGATGGTTATTAGCACAGTTTGCTCCCGACTTAAAAATGATTGACGGTTTTGCATCGTGGCAACTTACCATTCAAATCAGGCAACGTGATTTGGTATTCCCTGTTTGACCTCTCCATGGTCATATCTTCCGCAGAGGGCCAGCTTGTCCTACTCTGCGCATAATTATCGGTAGACAGAGAGAACCCGGTGTCCTCTAGGTCAAATCCGCTGATGCCGTAGCCGAGCTCTTCCCAGGACCGGAACATTCGCTCCGTCTCCTCGGCGGTCAAGGGGATGGGGGCCTTTCCGGGCTCTCCTCTTTCCTCATCCCGGGGAAGAAGAACGACGATATTTTTGCCCTTCCAGGGGACCTTCTTCCTGGCGCGGGGCGTCCGTGCAGGCTCCTTGAATGTAACCTTTGCCGGAGTTATGGGCACCTTGGGCTCCTGACTCGCTGCGGCCGGCTTGGTTGGGGTTTCTGGGGGGGCGGGGTTCTCCTGTGCCGGAGTTGGGGCCTTGTCGTCAGCCACGGCAACAGGAGTGGCGTCCTCCGGCTGCGGAGACGCCATGGCTGCGGTAGAAGCGACGTTCCCCAATTTTGCGTTATGCTCGGGTCTCAGAGTTTCGATGCTCGACCGTTTCCGCGGATGGTGGGATGATGCTGGTCTAGGGGCGGCACGCGAGGTGGTGGGAATGGTGGCGCGTGGGGTCTGCAGGGTATCCTTCTCTAGCCAAGGGTCGTGGTCGTCTTCTCCGGAGTGGGAGCCGCTCAGTGAAGAGTGCTCACTATCGTCGTAGTCGCCGTCGCTCAGCCAGTGGCGACTTTCAGAATTCTCGCCAGCTGTGTGTTGGCGAATCCAGTCCTCGGTCAAGCCGCGAGCGGGTCGGCGGGCACGGTTGGCCAGGACCTGAGCGGCACTTATGAAGCTTTCCGAACGGTTTGTCTCGGCCGGGGTAGAACCAAATGCGGGTGGTGGACGAAGGAAAGGGGTGTGGAGCTCGAGATGGTGAATTGGAAGGTCGTCGTCTTCCGGCTCGCTGTTGCTGGCACTGTCGCTCTGAAAATGATGACTTTCGCGATGGGGATAAGGGGAGCCCCAACTTGCGGTCACGTAAGGGTCTTCGTCTTCTTGATGATCGGAGTGTTCGGCTCTCAGCAGTTCCTGTGCCCGCCCAGGTAGTCTAGGCGCTGGGAGTGGCGGGAGCGGCGGCGAGGAGCCGATCTCTTGGTCGTCGGCAGCGGTGGAGGCAGTCGAGAAAGCGGGAGATTGAGGGGCCTGGGAAGGAGAAGAGGGATGATTGGGCAGTCGGGGCGAACCGATGCCGTCCCGGTGAGAGGGACTAGAATGTAGAGACGGGGACGCGTTGGGTGACGTTTTCGTAGAAACTAGACATCGGGACGCGGCCACAGATGGCCACAGCGGCGGGTGAGTTCGCTGTGGAAGTAAGATGGTGAGTTAGGACGATGAACTCACCAAAGCGAGCTCAGTGCAGACGAAGGATGAACCGTCTGCGACCGAGGCTCTGTTTGTATCGTCCGGCGTCGGATCTTCTTCTTTCAGGTGCCCTTTCACTTTATTCACTTGCTGATCCGATAGGCTACAGCAAGCAAATAGACCCAACGAGTAAATTCAAGGCAATGCTCGTGGAGAGATTGAGCGTGAAAAGGGGGGAAGGGTCGGTGATGCGTCAAGGGGGGGGTATCTTGGGATTGAGGTCGTCGCGACGCGTTCCTTTCCCGGTGCCCCGAGGAGGGGAAAAGAAAAAAAGTTGCTTTATTTCCGCCCGTAAAGGGGAAAAGACGTTGCAGGCTTGAGAATCTAAAATTAAAAGTACGGCTTCGGAAAACAAGAAACGGGGGAAGACCCGTGTCGAATCAGCAAAGGCGAAACGACATGAAGAGGGAAAATCGATAATGTACGACGACGGCCAGACGCATCGGATGGCTTGTCGGACAGAAGAAGTGAGGAGAAGTTGAAAGGGGATGAGAGATGGAAGGATAGGACGAGAGCAAAATGTGAAGTCGAGGTGAAAGTGCAGGGGTCAAGGGAAGAGCGATGCGACTGGAAGGGAAAGTGCAATGGGTCGTACCGACCGACTGGGGAGACTCGAGATGAGTCGAAGTACCAGATACTCGAGTACTTGTAGCAGGAGTCCGCATATTAGTGAATTTTCAAGCAATTGGATAAGTACCGAGTACTTTGTAATGGCTTCGCCCACATCATCGCGTCCGCGTCCACCCAACAATGTGAAAGAAAGAGCTGGGGGATGATCGTAAACCTGCCACTTCCCATTTCCTGTCTCTCACGTATAAGTTACGACATCACTTTGTATCTCGTTTGTAACCATATGCCCGTACTTTTCTGTGATGAATGAAGCTATGCAATTGCAATTATTCGCTTCAAGTCTTTTTGGAGTCTTTTAATACCTCGTAATTTCCCAGCACCAAAATAAAACGCTCGGGCCAAGTCTAATTTCGGTGGAAGTCGTCTGATGGTGCAGCCCATACTAAGGTACCTACCTACCTTAGGCACTTCAGCAGCCATCACGCTCTAATTACCTTAACAGCGGAATCCAGGTACCCGTTCACGCGCCGTCCCTCTTAGCGTTGGTCCAACCCAGCTTTCCTTAAGGTATCCTCCTTCCTATACTCCCTAAGGTAACGAACAAAACGTACAAGGTAATTAGGTATAATTGTTAATTAGGGTGTATCTGTACGGAGTACGGAATAATGCGGAGTGCGGCGCAACGTGCCTAATAAGGTACCTTACCTTATTCGCTTTGTGTTAAGGTATGGGATTTAGCATTATCATAGTACTTGGTATTTTAGTATTGTAAATTTGGAATATTTTATTTGAATGTGCTTTTTCCCTCTTTTTTTGGGTCCCTTTTACATCTGCAACCCTGAGAGTGGGTTCGCCATGTCATCGTTCACATTCCTTCCCCGTCACATTAACGAACAACTCAACCGCTGCCACGTCGACAGGATGGATTCAATCGTGTGGTCACTGGTCCCTCTCTACCCAGGGCCCCCACCTGTTCATGTATTTCTTTCTCGCTGATAACTCTGGACCAGGGGACTGGCTAAATAATAAACACATGTAATGCTTCATCCGTCCCTTCATACCTGATCGGATCACGGTAAAGACATCGCGGGTGGTTTCAGTCTATATGGCATTCGGATGGAATAGCAATGTGCACCCACCCCCCGACGAGAATCCAGAACAGTCTCCTCGGCCGCGTCCAGTTCACTTGAAATTCGAAGCCAAAGAATATGCCATGACCATGTTCCTCGGGGTCCAGTGACATGATCCCAGCCGAGAAGCGTGCGTAAATTCCACTAGCGGCCGCTACATTGTGATACATGGGCAGCCAAAATCAGAAGCAATACCTAAGGTAAGGTAGGCAGCGCTTTGAAACGGTAGGACATGGAAAGGGTGATGGCACACGCACCTTGATACAGGGCGCGGGAAGTTACTGTAGGCATCGCCCATGGGGTTACCCTCCAACCTTCACTTTTATCGTGAGCCCGGACTCGTGCATCACCAGAGTCTTGCCCCCCGGGCAACGACCATGCCCGGTGCAGGGTGGTATCTTTGACTCGTCAGGTGCAACAAGACGGCGACGGCTTCGAACGTCACGCCCGCAAATTTCAATGAACAGAGTCAATGGCCAGCGGCATCTACCCACGTTCTGGAGGTACTGCCCCTGCGAAACGCCACGATCACGTCGTGGTCACAGAAACAGAACATGGCCGTGGAAGCTGTTGTGGGGGTGGGATATGAACTGTCCGAGGCCCGGACCGACACCCTGCCCAATGGACAGTGGAGTACGTTGCTACGATACTTGCGGGGAAACGCCTTCTAATAGTTACTAGTTACGTTACCAGTTACCGGTGAGCGGTCGATGTTGAAATACCTTACTGACGAAGAACATGGTTCGTGACGACGAGGTGGCGGTAAGCCGGCGCCAGTGTCACCAACCGCCGGTGGTTAGGAGATACGAGGGCCAGGGGATAAATCGAATATTCAGGTTCAGAGGTGAGCTAGTTATACCCTAATCTCACAATGCACATTGAAAGACCGGACGGATTGCTCATTACCTGACCCCCTTTGGAGGTCTAGCAAGGAGATGCTCGTTGTCTGAAGCGGCGGCCATGGCCCAGTTTATATTCCACGTAACAGAACCCGAAAGCCATAGCCACGAGATTTACAATTTCGCCCTGCTTTGCAGAGTTCCAAGGTTGCAATGCAGGGACACGTTCGGTTGAGGTAGGGTAACATAAAACCCGGGATGATGAGATCATGCAGCCGTGAAAGACTCTACGTGGATCGAACCACCCAAAGCTCTGGTAGCGTAGTTGAAGATGCCAAAGCGGTAGGCGATGAAGAAGGCCCAGCCATCATACAGCTCGTAGGTAGAGCCCAGCTGCTGGAAGTTCTCTCCATCCCAGCTATAGAGGAAGTTGGCATCCCGGGATCCAGAAGGCCGAGTGTCCAATTCGGCTCGCAGCCAGACCTTCCTCGTGCCGGCAGGTACCGGCGCAGTGGCCACTTCGTAACCGGAATCGACGTGGTCCCCGCTCCATTCGTCAATGACCAAGTTGTGCCTTGTGGTGAGCGTGTAGTCGTCGCCGCTCCGACGAACAGCGATGTAGGCGCTCTGGTCACGGAAGGCGGCCAAACCCGCCAGGTCGCCGTCCGCCATGTTGGCGAAGTCGATCTCCACGGTGCCCACAGGGAACTCGCCATGGGTGCGGTGCGTGAGGGTATTCCGTGCCGCGTACAGGTCGTTGGTCACGCTAGCGGTGCGGAGCGTCAGGCCGTCATTGACCACATAAGCGCTGTCGTCCGGGTTGTGATTCCACTCCCACGACGGGTCGAGGGAGGTGCCCTCGAAGAAGTCGGCCCGCGTCCAGTCCTTGGGCGGCTCCGCGTACTCGGGATGGGGCACGGGGTACTCGGTGCCCCAGCCGCCGTTGTCGCCGG
The DNA here is from genome assembly GCF_003711515.1 of Sodiomyces alkalinus F11. Taxonomy (NCBI): domain Eukaryota; kingdom Fungi; phylum Ascomycota; class Sordariomycetes; order Glomerellales; family Plectosphaerellaceae; genus Sodiomyces; species Sodiomyces alkalinus. The sequence continues at coordinate 1,836,929 of NW_021167085.1, read as the reverse complement.
TTACGAAAACGGGGAAACCGTCGTCGCCCCATGTAATTGGAGCCAGGACCGGAAGCCGGCCGGCGGGGTACGCCCAGGTGAAGGACATGAAGTACCAGTCTCCGTTGGTCGTCTCGATGAGGCTTCCCTGGTGCGGCGAGTTACCGCCCTGCAGAGGCGGAGTAATGTCCTGGACGAGGATCTTGGATTCGTAAGGGCCCCATGGGCTTTCAGACTTCCAGATGTACGTGGTGCCGCCGGGCCTGTCGTTGAGGATGTAGTAGAGACCGTTGATCTTGTACATGCGGTTCCCTTCCAGACTGTCGACGCCAACGTCGGAGATGCCGAAGACTCTTTGCTTCCTCACTTCGCTGAAGCCGTTTGGTGAAAGCTGGGCCACATGGACGTCTTCGGATCCGTGGACGACATACATGGTATCGTCGTCGTCAATCAACAGGCCGTTGTCGTAGTAGCAGTTGCCATCGCCAAGGTTACCATTGTTCGACCAAGGGCCCTCGGGAGACGGGGCGGTGAAGACCCAGGTGTGGTAGAAGTTGATGCAGCCGATCCAGTACCAGAGTCCGGTGCTCTCGCGGTACCGCAGGGTCGAAGCCCACGTGCCTCCGCGATAGGCATAGTTGCCGTTAGCGGGGAGGTCGTACCCGTCGCCGAAGGTCAGGCGAGGGAGAGAATGGCCGACGACGTCCCAGTTCACGAGGTCATCGGAGCGGAGGATCGGCGCACCAGGGCTATAGTGGAAGTTGGATGCGGAAAAGTAGTAAAACCCGTCCGGCCCTACAAACACGTCGTTGTCGGGGAAATCCGAGTAGATGAGGGGATTGCTGAATGTGGCGTTGTCCTCACACGACGCTTTCGCCGGTAAAGGAGCGGCGGCGAGGAAGACGCCCAGGAGCAGGACAAGTCGATCCATGGTGACTGTCATACGGGCAGGAACCGAGTCGATGTCAATTGATAGGAAGCGCTCCTTCGAAGGTCCGAGGGGGAAAAGAAAAAAAGGAGGGGGACATTTCTTTTCATTGCCCTGCGATGCTTGTCTTGACGGCCGACACAACTCACCGTTCACACAACCCGCCTGCTGTCAACACCCCTAATAACCACCCCCCTTTCAGAGTCACATTGCTTCGTCATGGTGGCTACAAATGCTGGTCATCTCGGGCCTCTAGTTTCCGGATTGCTTTAAGCGTAACGGAGGCAATTAAGGCTAATAGATCGAAACGGCTTTCGCCCGTTCGTGGCCAAGAGGCATGACGGCAGTTTTAAACGTCGGGGTCGGGGATTTCCCACATTAATCTTCGCGTCCAGTACATGTGATATCACGTGATTCATCGCCGTCCCCGCCTGCTCATATGCGCTCCAACCGAAGGACTGACTGATATTTTGGGAGTACAAGCCATAATGTACTTAGTGTTCAGCACGGAGAACATACTACCTTATCCATACACCGGATGACCTACGGAGAAACAAAGTACCTTCGATATGGCACTGTGTGGAGGCACTGTTAAATTCGGATAAATTCTGAATCCACTTCCATCATGCACAATCCACCTCGGCAATTGAGGTACCTAACTACCTTACCTTGTACTCCGTACCGGTATGGACTGGGTGTCGCGAGGGTAGTCCCACCAGTTCCACAAATTCCACTCCCGATATCAAGCATAAAACACCTTATACGAACTAATGACTTTGTAAGTCTTCAAGTCTTCAAGGCGATCTTGACAAAGTTAACCCGGTCACGTGATATATTGGCCCCCTTCCGTATACTAATAATAAGGTCACGTGATATATACCCCCTTCTGTATACTAATAACCAGGTCACGTGATATATTAACACCCTTCCGGCCTGTAGACCTCACCCGACCATTGTTACTGGCTTGGCGAGCAATGGTCGGGCGAGGTCTGAAGCCTATAGTAATGGTCAGGTCAGGTGAACTTTACGCTAGCAGGGGGGTAGCACAGGGGCAATGGTCAGGTCAGCAGGGGGGGGCAATGGTCAGCTGAACTGCAACCTCAAAGAAAGAAGGACAATAAACAGGACGAGACGGGAGTCGAAGAGGTAGGGTCGATATTCTATCAAAACTAATGCTACTAGCCACCTTTCCACGGACAGACAGAATCTTCAAGACAAGACGACAACAGAACAAGCCTTTCTGCCTTGACCTCTTCCACATCCCGCAGGAACCTTTCAGGAACATCCACCACTCGGTCCCTGATGAAATCGGCGAAACCCTTGCCAAGCGCATCGAGAAGTCGACACCCACTGACACCACGCCCCAGCGGCCCGTAGATGACAAAATGGACCGCCAGGATGTTGGGGAACTCGACCCGTTCCACGAAGTAGCATCCTTCCAGTCATCCGCTTCCAGGACCTCTTCCCCCCCCCCAAAAGGTCGCCAAGGCGGCCGAAGCGAGCGGCTTCAGCGGCGACACAGAGACATTGCCACATAAACAGGATATCGCCGGTCATGGTTCGCTTCTTGCACTCTCCCAAATACGCCAAAACCCTCCTTGCCCTTAAGTATCACAGAAATAATCAAAGTTGGCATCCGAGCTCACGAGAGCCGGCTGAGGGTCGTCTTCGAAACTCGTTCGCGTCGCCTGGGGGATGCTCGCCTTGCACCGGTCTATGTCATGTCCCCACGGATGATCAGCATACCTACACAAAAAGCAGCGCAGAACAATGGATGCGGCTACGATGGCCGGGAAAGACAAGGGGGAGTGAACAAACCATTCTGCTGGTCACAATCACGGACCTCGTGGGCACCTCCTCCATTGTTCGCTGCCTCGGCGCAGTTATTCTTCTGGAGGTCGCAGGCTCGGTCCGCAGCTGTTTTGAAGTCGGGCTGGCCGGAGAATTAGTTGTCATGTCAACATTCGTATCAAGGCGCAAAAAGCAAAAAGGGTGCAAAAGGGATGGGCCGGTCGTACGAAAGTATCACCCTCAACGAAGAATGGTCTGTCAGGATTGTCCGACTGCGTAATCTATTACCCCCATCAACACACACGAGTCAGTCCGGATTGCGCCAAATAATAGATATGGGGAGTTCCTCTCTCTGAAGAGTACTGTGATGGAATCTGGATCGTACCGCAGGGGCCGAGGCGCCGCCTATGGACTCGCCGAAGAACTGTAGGTTCTGTGCAGATTGCCGTGCCCGCAGGCCCATTTGCCAGCCAAAGTGCATTTCCTCATGCAGACCTTCGTGGATGTCCATGGACAAAACTGCCGTCGACATGACGGCGAGCGCGACTGCTATGATGCTCGTCCATCGGAATCGTGATAGCATTGTCTTGTCTTTCTTTCTTTTTTTTTCTTCCCTTCTTCAGGGTTTCTTCTCCGTCACGGGCCGCGGCGCACGGAAGACCAGTAATCGATGCTAGCTGGCGATTATTATAGCTGGGATCGAGAATCGCGGGTGCCGGACGCAGGGAAAGTGGCGGGTGGGCTGAGAGGAAATCTCACAATATCTTCGTCTGGAGGACTTCGCAATCAAAATCGAACCAGCGACAGGAGCAAAAAAAAACCCCCCAGGAAGCCAAGAGTTGATTGTGAGTTTAAGACATGACCCCGGAAGGGGCTTGAATCCACGAATTCGCTAAGGACGTCGGACTCGTGATCCGAAACATCCCTGAGACGCCGCGCAACTTGGTCTGGTTTTGGAGTTGGGGGTGCACGTGACATCCTCGGACTTCGGGAAGACATGAGAGGATGGTCTCGTCTCGATCTACTTATTCCATTCAACCATGCTCCATGCTTTATTTGCTCGGAATGACCCCAAGGCCATATTGGTTATTATACACTTCAACGTCCTCAATACCTGTAGTTCACTTGGACGGTGAGTCTGGGCTGAGCCGTCAAACCATTTATGTATTTATTAATTCTATCAATTTGTACCATAACGTGCACGAGTGGTGTATGAAATTGTGTGCGTATTTGCTGTGTGCTATTTGCTTCCTCCTTGTCAATGTAGCAAAATATGACTCGGGGTATGTACGCATGCAGAGGTAGGAAAGACGAAAGAGTACCATTAGTTTAAGGAAGATCGCAAAGAGCGCAGTCTTGATGCAATTCGCCAAGTCAGGCTTCCGTAAATGCACGAGCCGCCTCTGATGCCATGTTGGAGAATGAAGAAAAGGAGGGGGGTCAAAGAGGGAGGAAAGATGTAAAAGAGAAAAGGAAATGTCGGTACGGTCCACAACTCCCACATGTTGTCGGGGATGCGTATCACCGAGAGAGAAAACAGAGAACGCCCATCCCTTGTTCAAACCACCCCTCGCCACTCTGCCTCTCCAAGCCCCGCTGTTCCTAGGGAGCAACGCTTTCTTTAAAAGTTAGAAGAGGCATTGACTTGGCTCGGCTGGTGATAGTTCTCGAGCGTTGTCTGGAACGGGGTGCGGCCGGGCCCGGCAGCCGGGGCGGCGGTCGACCCGGACACGGCATCACTCTTGGGATCGCTGTTAAAAGCGCTTGTGCCAGCCGTGGTGTAGTCCATGAGCTGATCGTTGTCGTCGTTGCGCTTCTTGCGGCCCCAAAGACGCCAGCCGACGAAGGCCAGGGCACCGAGGATGACAGCTCCGCCCACGCCGACCAGGACGCCGATCAGGATGTTGCGGTCCCTGGTCGGCATGCCGTCGTTGCTGTCGCCGGACTCGCCGCCCACGAGGTCGGCGGGCGTGTTGGTGGTCACAATTTCGGACGTAATGGAGGTCGGCACACCGTCGGTGTCGGTGGTATAGATGATCGTGGTGATGATCGATGTGACCGGCTCGGCCGTTGATGTCGGCGACGTCCGCGAGGTGGGAGTCTGTTGGTCGTCGTCGTCATCATCGTCGTCGTCATCGCCCGAGGCAGGGGTGCTTGTGGTGGACGTGGTGGTAGTGGTCCGAGTTGGGGGCGCGGAAGGCTCGGGGGAGGGAGTTGGCTCGTCATCGGGCTCACTCGCGGAGGTCGGCTCGTCGCTTGTGGCAGGGGGCGTCGTGGGAGATGTCGGCCGAGTGGTAGGCTCAGTGGTGGTGGTGGTGGTGGTGGTGGGGGGGGGCTCCGTCTCGCTGGTGGGAGCAGGATCGTCGCCAGGATCGGAGGGCGTAGGCGGAGGAGCGTCATCTGATGCAGGGGGTGATGCGTCGTCGTTTTGTCGTAGACGGAGGCTCATTCGTTGTTCTAGCCTGGCATCGTTGCGGTACGCAGCCTGAGTGGCGGCGATGAAGCCGATGGCCACCAGAAGTAGATGAAAAAGCTTTGCCGGGTACATGGTCTGGCGAGGTTGGGTTGATGAGGGATTCGAGTGAGGGATGGGTAGGTGTCAGGAGACCTGGGGAATAGCCGGTGCCCCTATAACACGAGTGCTGGCAGACAGATCGACCACAGAGATGCCGTAGCTTGTATCGGAAGTTTATTTATTATCAGGGTGCCTGCACGAAAGATAGGCACTGGGCGTCCTGCAATCGACGGAGGGAATGGACTGGTTGGCTGTCGCTTTCTTCGACGACGTTCGGCTGTGACAACAATCGAGGGTAACAAGGAGAAGGTAAAAAAGGGGGTAATGGGATACGCCGTTTATGGACAAGCGGAAGCAAGCGAATGTCTGAAGGAAAAAGAGCGTTGGAGAGAAAAGGAGAGAGTTGCTAACGGAGTGTGATGCTGATGGAGGTTTGGTGGCGGGATGCAGCAGCACAGGAAAAGGCAACAACGGCGTGTCACGAATGGGATGAAAAAGAAAGACTTGAGTCCCTGGAGCTAGACACGTACTAAGCAGGATATTGGGGGTCTCGTATTCAACGAAGGTGGGTCCATATATCCAAGAGAGTGGACCTGTTGACAACTGGGATTGTGTACCTATTTGTACAAGGTACGGCCAGGTACGAACCGAGTTGGATGCCTTTTATAACGATCCGTGCAGACACATGACCTGCTGGTACCTAGAGGTTAGAGCACCTATTAAGAACGTACATGGTAGTTTCGACCCTGATCACTTTTTATGCAGACTTTTATGCCAGCAATACACTAATAATCCAGAGTAATACCCACAGAACAAAAATCAAGTTGGACAAGGCCCATAATTACATGTCTTGGTATGTACCGTCTCTTAGGGAGCTCGGTCTGTTCCTGACTTCTACACTACCTTAGTGTTGAATTAACGGAGTAATGTCCAGTAATATTTCGTAGAAGCGGCTTTCTTTTTAAGGAGTATGCCAGTGGGGTGGACGAGGTCCCTTGCAGACTCGGCTTTCTCTTCTTTTCCAGAAAATTTCAATCTCAGAGTTGCTGACATAAGACACGACACGCTGAAGCTTCGCCACTGACCCAAAAGGGGATCTTCGTGCCTACGGGCCACGAAGCTTGGCCCGGGTTTTGCTCCATCCCCACCTCCCTTGGCAACACTACGGCCGAGTCCAGATCCGACGACCAGGGCCAAAGGAGAGTTGTTGAGTTGATGGAGTGCAAGACACAGAGGAAGGGGCAATAGAGTCATGATTGCATCCTACTGCAAAACTCCAACTGAATCTGCGCCGGCTGGCAGAAGGACCTAAGTTCTCTGAAGGACGGGAATCGGGATGATGGATCTCATCCTATTTCGAGGAACAAACCCACCTCCAATAAAACATGCAGAGTTCCTGGCTTCTGTTTCTTCAAATCCATGCCTCGCAAGTTGGGCAGGAGTATAAAGTAAGGTACGTACATAAGAGGAAAGATAGACCTGTTGAGCCTCAGCTTCCTCGAGTTTAAGTTGAAGCTGCTAGGTGGCTAACATGAAGAAGTGACTCGTCATCATACCCAGCGGGAATCCCCTCCTGGGGGTGAATATAAGTCTTCAAATGACTTATATTGGGTCATTTTTAGGATATCAACCCCATGCTCCTCTTCCCGTTCCGCACTACCCAAACACGTTTCATTCGAGCGCTTCACTCGGGTTCCCTGATCTTTTAATGTCCGTTAAGTTTCTAAACTTCTCGGCAGACATTTGCTTGTTCTGGATTTGCCCTGATTTCGACCGACCATTGACGAAGCGCTCTCGCGGGCAGCTGGACCCTTTCTTCCCCATCTTGGCCCCCGTGAGGTTCCTCTGCATGGTTTGTGACTTGTCCTCGGCAATTGCTAATGATATGCCGATTTCTTGGCGTTATGTGACATCATGTCCCCAGACGGCAATGGTTTAACGCCCAGTGAGGCTACACGTACATTGATTTCCCGCACGAATAAACGGGCGTCTTCTTATAAACCCCTGGTCCTTGACCCGGCATAGATGAGGACCCCGATTGTCTCGTCTTGATCGGAGGAGAGACCGTCTTGGTCATGATCGTTCGGTTTTTATCCGACTCTACTCGCATCTGGAAGACATTCCGATCCCGTCCGGTCTTGTTTTCGGTGGTTTCCAAGAGCCGGTTCCCCCACAAAGGCACAAACCCTTGGAAAAGCCCTCCAAGTCTGGGGTCCACTGTGCCCGTGATGATCGATTCGTATAAAGAGGATGGGTAGCCTGTTAGCGAACTTGCGAACGCTCTCTAATGCGTTCCAACTCGAGTGTATGACATAGTTTGTAAAGATGGTGTCCCCTCACAGAGCCCTCTCGTCTCCCAACCTGCTTTTTCTTCTGGCCTTGACCGTGCTAGAGGTGACAGCGGCCTCAGTCGAAGACGCCCTTGCGGCCCTCAGAGTCACCAACGTTCACGCTGTCCGCGGCAACCTCCACCTTCCTGAATCCTCCGAAGGGTTCGCCGTGACTTGGCAGAGCAGCGACCCGCATATCATCTCGGCCGACGGCATCGTCACGCGGCAGCCGAGCATCAACGCCCAAGTTGAACTCGTCGCCTCCATCGAAGACCAAGGGGAGCTGCACGAGCGCCATTCAACGCCTCGATCCTTCCTGCCGTCCAGCTCGACCCCTTCGAAGGGTATGCCTTCTCGTACTTCACCGAAAGCAGCCTGCGCGGGGAGAATATTTTCTTCGCGGCCAGCGTCGGCAACGATGCCCTGGACTGGCAGGAGCTAAACGGTGGCGAGCCCGTCCTCCGCTCCGAGCACGGCACCAGAGGTCTGCGCGACCCATTCCTCATTCGTTCGCCCGAAGGGGACACGTTCTACCTCATCGCGACCGACCTTTCCATCGGCAGCGGGACTTCCTGGGGTGACGCGGTCCGCCGGGGCAGCCACTACCTCGAGGTCTGGGAGTCGCACGACCTGGTAAACTGGTCCGAGCAACGCCACGTACTGGTCTCGCCGTCCAACGCCGGGAACACGTGGGCCCCGGAGGCGTTTTACGTCCCGGAACTCGGCTCCTACGCCGTCTTCTGGGCATCGTCGCTGTACGACCAGGAAAACGACCCGAACCACGACGGCGCGTCGTACCACCGCATGCTCTACTCCCTCACCCGAGACTTCGTCACCTTCGGCGAGCCGCAGATCTGGCAGGATGCCGGCGATTCCCGCATCGACACCACCGTCCTCGAGGCCGACGGCACGCTGTACCGGTTCACCAAGGACGAGGGCGCCGCCACGGGCTGCACGGATATCATCCAAGAGCAGGCCGGCTTCCTGCTCGATCCGCTCGACGCGTGGGCGGTGCAGGGGTCGTGTATAGGCGCCGAGGCCGGCACCAGCGCCGTCGAGGGACCCACGGCCTTCCGTGCCAACCCGGGCGACGTGCACGGCGACAAGTTCTACCTCTTCGTCGATGAGTATGGCGGTCGTGGATACATCCCGCTCGAGACGGACGATATTGGCAGTCCTGACTGGAAGGTTTCGAGCTCGTATAACCTTCCGAGGAGCCCCCGCCATGGTACCGTTATCCCCGTCACGGCGGCCGAACATGCGGCGTTGGTGGAGGCGTTGAACAGCAGGAAGTCGCGTTTCCGCCGCTCCGCGAAGACCTGGGCATGATGTATCGACTATCTAGGAGCGAACTAGGGTAGCAAGCCGCGGATTCTGAGAGCACAGTGGCGCGTAAACAGTTGCGAGACGAGTTCACCGAGGTACTCCGTAAGGGGGGCCGCCGTTTAATAGACGCTTGTCTGCACCTGGTGATCCCTAATACCCTTCCCTATCACGGAGGGACAGACCGAGGCGCTGGACGCCTTAGATTATCTGGGAGAGCGATTCGGCGTGGCCACCAACTTTGAGAAAGGTGACATTCAGTTTGTGAATAACCTGGCCGTGTTCCATGCACGGGATAGGTTCAAAGATAGCGGTGAGAAACAGTATGTCTCCTGCCCTCCCGCCCTCCTGCCCTCTTGTCAGAACGAAAAGAAAAGAACCGACAGTATCCGCGTTATTCCGCGGAACGCCATCCAGTTACTCCTCCCAACCCATATTGGTACTGATATGCCCAGTGTCCTGAACTGTCTGCAAGGGTGTCTGTCGTATGGTGTCATCCAGCAGGAAAGGCTGGCTGGCATGACATCCTTGTCAACTGGAATCTGATAAGAGTACGTAGGTATTCAATGCTTCCGTTTCGAGTGTGTTCTCCGGTGGGCTTATCCCACCGTGGAGTTCTGGAGCCTGAGACCACCTGGGCTGGATACCTGGGCTGAATAAGGTACCTGGGCACTACCTAGGTAAGGTACCTTAGGACAGTGAATCGGCAGTACCGAGTACGCAGGGTACCTAAGGTAAGGCAAGGTACCTTAGGTACGGTAGGAGAATGGACTTCAGCTGTGACTCCTATGAGGAAGGAGTCTTTTCGCCATACCAGCTTACTTATTACTTTCCTAATTGGTGGCATTTGAGCTTGGGCCACAGTGAGGCAGCATGAGCTAACAAAGGCCATGACCCATGATGAAATTCGCAAGGCTTCGACATTGTGGCATCATTAGCCAAGAACACCCGTTTTCTTCTCACCTTGTTCATTCTTTTTCCCAGCTTCCTTTCATAGACCAACTTCTACTGCCCGGGGAGAAATTTCTAGCGTTTCCTCTCCTTCGTCTCGCTTTAAGAGTATATAAGAAATAATTTCGAGGTATAGCAGAATTTACGTCTGGATAGGTAAGGTATAGACCAAGGTATCTTACCAACAAGGCTCGAAATGCTAAATCAATCTCAGAAACTAAGCCACTGTAGCAACAAACCATCCTTTTATCAGGTACGGACAGATAGCTTAACGTGGATGTCATAGGTAGCCAAAGCCAAAGCTTGCGGGCGTCCCCAACTTCCATCGTACAAGGTACCTTATATACACTACGTGTACTACGTGACGGCGAGAGACAGAAACGATCCCCGGCATATCTAAATGTCCCCCGCGCGGAAAGACTTTTGTGGCTGCAGCTTTTCGGGCGCTAGATTAAACTTCACCTCTTGTATTCCTCCGCGACGCATCTCATTGGAGCACAGAACGGTCCAGATAGGATTCGCACACTTGTTAGGTATGTGCCATTCCATTTGCCGTATGATCGCCCGGATGGCGTGCTTGCTTGGCTTCCCGAGCTAGGAAGGTAAATAACAGACTGGAACCACCCTCCCAAGTCGCAAACCTGTCGCAAACCTGTCACCTATCACCTGCCCTGCCCAACTAACTGCCTAAAGGCTGAAGCGGCACTTGAAGGTGAAAGAAAAAGCTTGAGACTCGAGTCCGTTTATTCACCGGGACTCCGGGAGGGATGATTGTGTCATCCTCGATGGAGCCGCGCGAAAGCTCATGGTTGGTCAACCCTTTTTGAGGTGCGGGAGGCGCATTCATATGGTGAAGCTTGAACAAGCCCGCACCCAGCCCACCGTATAGGCGGCGCGTTGTTGTTGGCAGTTGCCTTGCCCCGGACCACCCCCTCTATGATTCCATAGAACAAATAAAATCCCAGTGGTGTGCCCTGGTGCGCCCTGCCACTTTGTCTCACTTCTTTTTTTTTTTTTTACTGAGTACGGAGTGCTGATAGGGGCGAGACTGAGAGATTCGATTCGTTGGCATTCCATCTTCGTGGGAGTCGACCCGAAGAACCCTCCAAACGGGCTTTTGTCGTCACCTAGAGGCGGCTACGAGTCTTTAACGATTGCGACCCGTCAAACAAACTCCGTTTTGCCCTACTGCGTTACAAACGGACATTTCGCACAAAATGGCTCTCGACTGGTTGAAGCCAAAGACCAAGGCCAGCGAAGTCCCCACGGGGAACGACACGGCCTCGGAGAGCGAGTCGGTCATTCGCGAGGGCAAGCTGGCCTACATCCGCTTCCAGAGCGGCAATGAAGCTGGAGCCTCCTACCAGGAAGCCGTCGGTGCGCCCGTCGAGTCCAAATCGCCCCTGGGGTATAACGTCAACTGGATCACCGTCATCTTCCTCAACGTCAACATGATGGTCGGTACCGGTATCTTCTCGACCCGTAAGCTCTCTCCTTCTCAAATTCCCCCGTATCGTGGCAAACGGTCTATAGACAGACCGTCGCAGACGACTTCACTATGTTTCCGCGTGCTGAGCTGACCGGCCTTGTTCTGCCGTTTCCTTCCAGCCGGCAACATTCTTCGCGCCACGGGCTCCGTCGGCCTCGCTCTCATCTACTGGGTGATAGGCTTTCTCATGGCCGTCGCCGGTTTCAGCACCTACCTCGAGCTGACGGCCTACTTCCCCAACCGCAGCGGTGGCGAGGTCGTGTACCTGGAGCAGGCCTATCCTCGACCCAAGCACTTTTTCCCCGTCGCTTTCGCCGTCCAATCCGTCTTGCTCTCTTTTAGCAGCAGTAACGCCGTCGTCCTGTCGCGCTACCTGTGGCGCATCGTCGGCAGGGAGTCGACCGAATGGGAGATGCGTGGTGTGGCCATTGCCGCCTACACCCTGGCCGTGGTCTGTGTCATCGCGCACAATAAGTACTCCCTGTGGGCAACCAACGTAATCGGCGCTCTCAAGCTCACCCTGCTCATCTTCATCTCCATCACCGGCCTCGTCATCCTCGGCGGAAACGTCGACCGCGTGCCCGACCCGCATCGCAACTTCCGCGACGGCTTCCGCGGCACCACCACGGACGGCAATGATTTGGCCAGCGCACTTGTCAGTATCATCTTCGCTTATACTGGCTACTCCAACGCTTTCAACATGGCCAACGAGATCAAGAGGCCGGTCCAAACCATCAAACGTTTCGGCTCCGCGTCCCTTGGCGTCGTTTTTGTTCTGTATTTCCTCTGCAATATCGCCTACTTCTCCGCAGGTGCGTTTGTCGTTTTGACCACCACGTCGATCCCCATCATTTCTGTTGTGGGGGGGCCGGCCGCCGGCCCACTGAGCGCCGACTTGGAGAGAGGACGAATGAAAACTGACTAGCTTCTCCGTGCATAGTGAGCAAGGAAGAATTCGCCGAGTCGGGAGAGATCGCGGCGGCCGTCTTCTTCCGCAGGGCCTTTGGAGAGGGAGCCGCCGAGCAGGCCCTCAACGTCTGCGTGCTTCTCAGCTCTTTCGGCAACCTCCTGGTCGTGCTGATTGGCCAGTCCCGCACCATCCGTGAGATCGGACGACAGGGCGTGCTCCCCTTCACCGAGTTCTGGGTGTCCACTCGACCCTTCGGCACACCTCTGGGCCCGTATTTCCTCAAATGGCTCACGACCTTCATCATGATCTGCGCCCCGCCAGCCGGCGATGCTTTCACCTTCGGTATGTGTATCTTCATGTTCCTGTTCCCCCTTGTATCCGGGCGAGCTTTGATACCCGCCCGTCACTCAACGTCACAGGGGGCTTTTTTTTTTCCTGGCTGACATGTGTGCCTTGTTCACAGTGGTTCAACTTAAAACCTATCCCGACGCCATGTTCTTTGCCGCCATGGTGGCCGGTTTGTACCTCATCCGCCACCGTCGGAAGCGGTCGAATCAGCCCCAGCCTGAGTTCAAGGCCTGGCACGTCGTCGTCATTTTCTTCTTGCTGGTGCAGATCTATACCTTGGTCATGCCGTGGTTCCCGCCCGAGGGTGGTCCGTATGCTGGCGCTGTTAGCTTCTGGTACGCCACATACTGCGTCGTCGGCATTGGAATGTAAGTCTTCCCGATGGGAAACCCCTGTCCCCTTCATCCGAATCTCCTTGTTTGGCCCGCGAAGCTCTAGCCTCTCACAAACTGACATGAGAGGGATTCTTAACGCAGCATGATTCTCTGTGGTATCTACTACGTCTTCTGGATGCACGTGCTTCCCAGGTGGCTAGGTTACCGAATGCGGACTCAAGTCCTCGAGGTTGACGAGGACACGGGAGCCAACACCCACCGCTTAGTCCGTGTCCCGCTCGAGCAACTGGCCGATTGGGATGCCACCCACGACGAGACTGGCCGGCTGAAGCGCAGGAACGTCTCGGGAGGTTCAGACGAGTCTTTGCCGGCTGAGGATAAGGCCGAGACAACAACGACGGCCACTGCCACGGGCAAAGATGTCTAAGAGAGAATGAAACCAGGATGGTCCACCTCCTCGAAGGTGACAACGAAGAAGCTGGGAGGGCCGGGGAACATGGACTCGGACAAGATGACTCCCCTTGCAGCGTCACGTATCGGACTCTCGGTTCCAACCAAGCCTGTTGCGATGGGGTAGCGGTTGCGTGCAATTTTGGTTCTTCTGCCTCTTGTCGACCTGGTTCAATCCCGATATTGCATTGCCTTTGTTGGATGGTCAGAAAATACCCCCTTTTTCAGCACTAAAGAAGATCAATACATGTCGTGCCTTATTGTGCCCTGTCCTAATTGATCGTGATCTTATTCAGCTCCTTCAAGGTTTTCGTACCCATGGGCCATCACCATCTCTGACTTTCATTGAAGCGTTGAAAAGGCGGGAGCATCTCCATCCTTGCGGTGAAATACTGGGTTGGCGTAGTCGGGTGAACGGCGCCACGGGACCATTGTCGGTGTCTCTTGTGTCGAGGATGTTGATGATGTGATGTTGCAACTTGCGCGAGAGAGGAGGGAGGGAAGAACCGCCCGTCGGGAATTACCTTTATTAACCTGATGAAGATTGTCCACTTGGCGTGGACAAGGGTCTGGTTTCAAGGTTACTCCTGCCTTGCCTGTCTTGGCTCAACGGCAGATAGTGCAGGCACTAAACCAAAGACGACTAGTACCTTCTATAGCACGATGCTTCCCCTGAATTTCGTTCCAACGCGGTGGAGTATATCAGATAAAGCGTAGTCAAAATCGTCACAAAATAGGTCAAAAATTAATTAAGGCAATTATATGCAATTATAACTATCTTAGACCGTCAGGGAAACGCTACTACCGTATTTTATATAGTGTAGATTCTATAAGCGTTTACCCGGATTATACTCTTAGTAATCCGGCCTATTACGTAACCGAAAAGACTATAGTCTATTCGAGATACCCCCTAATCGCCCTAAACGTTAGTTAGGCGATTAAAGCTATTCGTAATCGGCAGATAATCCAGCTATATAATCTATTCGCTATAGCCGCCCTTAAATTTATCCTCTAGGTCCTCTAAATATTCTATCCGGACTTCTTTTAGCTATTTCTGCTATAACCGTTCCCGTATATCTATCACGCCTACCTAGGACCTAAATATCTTAAATTTCTCGCTGTATAACGCCTTCGTTAATCCGTCTACCACTATTTCCGTGCTCGTAACGTACGTTACAAGTATTTACCCTTATTCCTTTACTTAACGTAACTAATAGCCGTGGATATCGATATAGCAGAGGCGCGTTATTAACGTGCTAATCTCTTAATTAACTAATCGAATCGTTTAGTTATTATCGTATAAGATCCTTAATTTCGGATTATTAAATTCTACTCCTATACTAAGTAATAGGCGTTATATAAAGATACTCTTTTTTACACCTTATACTAACACTAATAGCTCTGCTTCCGTTATAGACGTTATAACCGTATCCTGCTTATTAGCGTGCCACGCTATTATACCGCTAAATAAGCGTATTATATACGCTTAACTACTTTTTCGATTAAGGGTATTATCGGGAAATAAGGCGTTAGTGTAGATTTCGATAGTATCGCTACCCCTTAGTTCTAATATAAACGATTAGCTATTAATTAGATAAAGGATTAGAATAAAGAATTAGATAATCGGCGGCCTTATAGTGAATAGGCCCTAGATTAATGTTAAACCGGTATAGCCTAGATACTATAAACGCGATATTAGGCCGCGATATCACTACTATATATAGTATAGATCCTATCTTCCGTTAATAGCTTTTAACATTAGTCGAGGTTCCTAAATAGAGTAGTAGCTTTATAACCTTAATTAGGTGCGTTAGGCGATAGTTACTACTATACTTACTATTCGGCTTTAATAGGCGTTCTAACTTAGTAATATAGTCGCGTTATAATAGCTAGATTTTACGGGCGACGCGGTCGCAAATAACCTTAATACTAAGGAACTATTATAAAGGATCGCTACTTTATAGGTTATAGTAGTGTTATAGGTTATTAACGGCCTACTCTATCTACGCCTTATATTATTCCTTATAAGTAATAACGATATCGTTAACGTAGAAGAATAGGATTAAACCGCGGCGTAGAAAATAACACGGTTTTTACAGCATTATCTAGAAGCCGTCCGCTAAAAGGATAGTCGAAAAGTGCTTTTACTAAAGCAGTAAAGACTCCTTAAGTCTATATAACGCTTTTTTTAGGTGTAAACGACTCCTAAGGGCTAAAAAGCCTAGCGGCGGGTATATAAAGATATTATAGGGGAGGGGCGCGTATATAGACGCGTTTATAATATTAAATTATAATAGCATAAGGTTAAATCGGGCGGTAATAGCTATTAACGCGCGGAATAACTATCCGGCTAGTATTACTACGTATATCTTCTTAAGCGAGGATTAATACTACTAATCTCCTTATACTATAAGCCTTACCTTATAGTTATATAGAAATCAATACTTATCGAACTTATATATTATTACCTATATCGAATTAAGAACCTGATATCTATCTGCTACGGATACTAGTACCCGTATCCACGACCCTATCTCCTTATAGCTCCGTAGGTAGTCTTCTTATGCCTATCGGAATTGGTGGCCATAAGGGTGCGAGGGTATATCGCGAGGGTTTTTCGGAGGAGGAGGGAGCTATTTATAGTGGATCTTTACGGCCGCCGGGGTAACCGCCGGAGTACCCGCCGAAGTAACCGCCGGAGTTATATTTCCTAGAATAGCCTCCCGGGATATACTTCCGATGGCTACCGCTAGGGCCGTAGATTTATAGGGTATTATTAAGCGTCGCTATAACACTATAGACGTAGACCTTTTTAACCGTAATTTAGTTAGTGGAGTCCTATTTAATATATATATATTAGGGGCGTAGCGGCTAGCGTTAAATATAATAACCTAATAGTCTCTTTTCTAGCTATCTCTTTACCGAATTAGTTATACTCCTTTATTTAATAGGAGCCTTATAGCTATAGCTATAGGGATATCGTAGTACCGTGTTCCGTTATCCTAAAACCCTATAGCTATAGGGGTATTACGGTTTCCTAATATAACGGCTACTATTAGCGCTATAACCGATAACGGGGTTACTAATAGAGTAGGAAGTAGTGGATTAGGCGGATATAGACGGTAATTAAGCGTTATACCGGCTAAATTATACTATTTATAACCTAAATCTTATCCTGATTAACTTAAGATAGCCTCCTCTACCCCTTTACGGCCAGGTATTATGGACTATAACCTTAACGGTAAAGCCGTCGAGGAAGGGGATCCGGGGGCGTTTATCCCCGGATCTAATAATTCAAAATAAGTAGTTATATAAAAGGGGGGGTCCTTAGCTTATACGTCTATAAACGGCCGTGAATCTCTAGCCCTCTCCCACTCGATCTAACTAATTAGGTCTTCTAATTACTCCTCGGTTAATTAACGGAGGTCGTCCTTAAAGGTAGCGATATCGCCGTTAAAGAAGGCGTATTCGTTAAAATCTATATCGCGCGTTCGAATAACGCGGTTATAGCGGCGTAGACTAGGCACCTAAATACAGAAAATATTAGTGGAATCGTAGCCGATAAGGTAGCCGATATAGGCGCGGGGAGCGATACGGTTTAATAGCTTATTCACGCCCTTTTAGGCGTCCTTTATTATCGCGTACGCCTTATAGCCGTAAGCTTAAAGATATAATAAAATCGGCTTCCTTTTAAAGAGGACCTCGTATAGTATTTTCTAATACTTATTATTATACTGCCTTTATAGCGTCCGGTTATAGACGTACGCTACCGTGGGAATAGCCTTAGGCTATATAAACGGCGGTAGTTTTACGTGGATATTTATTGCACGACCCTTTAAAATAACCACGGTAGTAGCGCGTTTAGCACCCCCGTTCTATACTTAAGTATCGGTAGCAGATACCTTTAAAAGGATACCCTTATTACGTAGGAATTAGGTGATATTATAGAATTAAGTTAGCTTATTATTAGATTCGAAAACGCGCACCTTATAGCCTAATTAGCGATCTACCTAGGCGAGGAATTCCTTAATTATTACGAGGATACCCACTACTAGCTTACTTTTTATAATATAGGTGGCCGTAAAACCACTATAACGGTCGGTGAAAAATATAAACCTTAAGTCCCTATCGGATATTCGTTTAAAGTCCGTGAAATTAATCGCCTATCACTCCCCTGCGTTAGTAGGTGTAGTGCGAGGGCGCCTACTAATATACCGTTTTATCTTTATAAGCTTATAGGCCTCGTAGTCGATAGTTATTAGTCCCTTAATTTTAACCCCCTACGTCTACTCTTTTAGGTGCCGAAGTAGTTTAGGGCCTATATACCCTAGGCGTAGATACTATAAGATACCCTCCATAGTACTTAGATAGCGTATCGTCGATTTATAGATAGCTTTTCGGATGGAAGAAGAGCCTAGAAAAGCAGCCGTAGATTAGTTAGAGGGCACGTATTTAATAACGGTTTAATCGAAACGGTGACTTAGCTAGTATAGTATAGATCTATCGGAACGCCGAATATAGTTATTTAGTAGCTTCTAATCCTACTAGTATTAATATGCCTGACCGGCAAATCCCCTGGCCAGCCAGTACTATAGGACCTATAAGCCAGCCTTTTCTCGAGGGGTAACCTTTACTGTAAAATATAAGGTGTAATAAAGATGTCTTCTCTAAGCTAAGGGGGCGCGCTCCTAGGACTTAAGTATTCCACGGGTAAACCCCGTAGAATCCTCGGATCCTATATATAGGAACCCGAGTATAACCTAGGGAAGCTATAGTGTATACTAAAGGTACTTATAGTATACCCCGTGAGTGCTATAGCTTATACTATAGTACGCCCGTGGTACGCTTATAGTACGTCCTAGCGTTCCCGGTAGAATCTAGGGCGTATTAAATACCCCGGGCGACGAAGTCCTATATCCCGCGGGCTTTCCCCGGTAACTACGATAGCCTTACTTAAGGCGCGTAGCGGTTATACTAGTAAACCGTGGTGTAGTTAGGAGATAATAAAAAGGAAAGTAAAAAGTGGTTACCGGTAGCGCCCTAATAGCGGCCGCCGGTGTTACTACTATATAAAACACCGTAGGCCCCTAGTTATAATAGGCGGACACTACGGGAAAGGAATAGGATACGCCGGGAATATCCCGGCTAGGAATTAAAAAACTAAAGAAATAAATATACGAAACCTTCCCCTTAGATTCACTGCGTGCCACGGTAAAACCTATATTTCGCCTATACCTATATTACCCACGTATATAGTTGCTCTAGGACGGTGACCTTATAGTCGTCGTCGTCCTTAATAGCGGACGTAACTTAGTCCGGGAAGCCTTAGTGGTTAAGGTCGGCCTTAAGGATAATGGCCGCGTCCTCTATAATCACGTCGTTCGTTAGTTTCTTAACGTAGCCGGCGTTAAGCTCGGCGAACGCTAGCGGTCCCTTTATACTACGGTCGTCGTACTAATATTAGATAGCGGCGTATATAAACACTATACGGATAAAGAGCGCTTAGTTAGCGGTAACGCGTTAGATAAGCTAATCCTTATATATAGGCGATAGCTCTAAGTTAACTCCTAAGGGAGCTAGGTATACTATCTTACCTAAACGTAGGTACCGTATAACCTAAGTGAAGTCTATAGCGTTCCACGTGGTGTTTAAGGCGATAATATCGTTAATAAAACTGTATAGCTATCTAGCTACCGGAACGGGGAGTATAGTACCGTGGTTACGCTATTACACGATAGTTAGGATTTATCCGCTCGCGCTTATCGAGTAGTACGTGGCTTTCTCCTTCTCGTTATAAAGCTTAGCGCCGTATATCTTAACCACGTCTATAAGTATCTTCTCCCGCGAGCTCTTAACTACTACACGCTTCGCGGGTATAGGGTTAATGCCGGTAAGCTTAGTACCGGGTCTTTTAGTTATCTTAGCCGGAGTAGTAAGGCTTAACGCTTCGCTTAGGCGAACTTAGCCTAAGAACTCGGTGACCGACGGGATATTAACCGCTTACCCTTCTGCCTAATAGGTGCTCGAGGTTATACCCTCGAGAAAGTCGCGGGCTAACTCGTTACGCCTCGCGGCTTCCTTAGCGTATTCCTTAGACTTACGTTTAAACTTATCTTCGGAGATAGTCTTACCTCGAATAGTAATAAGGTTATATATAGCCTAAGAGAGAAACGTCTACTTAAGCTAGTAGTTTACTATATATCGGGGAATAGTTACTATTCTACGGGCGCTATTACTAGTTAGGGCCACGGTAGTTCTCTAGGAGAGACTATCCTTAGCGTCCATTACTAGGTTAATATATACCGTCGACTAAGGTCCTGAGGTAATATCTAGGGAGTCCGCGCTTAACGTCTAGGGCTTTTACGGCGTCTTAGTAAACCTACTAGCGTAATTATGCTCGCTGGTTATAATAAACGTCTTAAACGGCTCTTCCAGCTATTCCTAGCCTATAAGGTCTTTATTAGCTTTTAGTAGGTAGTCCGGCTAGGGGAATCGGCGGACGATAGCGTATACCTCGGAGAGGGAGACGACCTAGTAAACCTTAGGATACTCGGGGGGGACGAAAACTGTATAGTCGAGATCCCGTGTTTTTAGGTCGGTATAGCCGTGTTCCTCGGTATACTAGCGGAACGCCTCGATCTTCGCCTTATAACCCTGCTTCTATAGCTCGAAACGGGTGCTAAGGGTAGATAATTCGGTTTCTAAGCGTTCTTTACCTCCGTATAACGTAATAGCACGAAAGTAGCCTTCCTTCTAGAAACCTAGGCCGATTTTCTTACTACTCTTAAAGAACTTCTCGAATAGCTCTTTATAATTATCGTCCTTAGACGGCTACTAGTGGTTAGGGAACTTAACTACGAAATAGGATATATCGGCCGCGCTTAAAGATAGTTACGGCGGTATAGGGAAGTACGGTGCCCGCCGTGCGGTCCTGCGGCTCAGGAGAAAAGGAAAAAGGAGTAGAAAAAGTATATACGTTATAAAACGACGATTATATAAAAGGAAATAGTAGGACGATTATAAACGATTCAGGAGCTAATAGTAAACTATATTAGCGATATAAATTAATCGCGGTAGTAGTAAATAGGAAAGGAAGGGGAACGAAAGCAGAACGCTATAAAAGTAATGTTTTTTCTTAATGCCGCGTAAAGCGCCGTGGTAACCGTAGTCGTTACGGCGGCTAATAGAAGGTATATATAGGCTATAGTCCCTCTATTCTTACTATTCTCTAGTATTCCCTAGCATTCACGGTCGTTACTTAGGGCGGCGGTAATATTCGTCTTATATCGTGTCGCCGGTATGCCTCGTAATACTTTAGTCTTCTAGTTCCGCCGCGTACCTTATAGCTCTTTAACGTCTCGCGGTTCTTTATTACTCGTGGTTTCTTTAATATTACCCGGCTATAACACCCTCGGAACCTCCGTCTTCTTTAAGGCTATCCTTAGATTAACTAAGGTCTTTATCTAAACCTTAAAGACGTTAATCCGTTAATTAGCTCTTACACCTTTATAGCTTTTTCCGGTATCCGCTTAGTTATAAACTAATATCCCTAAGTATCTGCCCCGGGCGATATAAGCCTTATATCCCGCGGGCGTCCTTTAACGGGGTATAGTTACTAGTAGCGCCGTACGGTAACTACTTAGTGATTATAGACGGCGATAGTATTTATAATAGAAAGGAAAGAAGGAAAGGAGTATACGTTATAAAACGATAGAGATACGTTTAGGGAAGATAGTAAACTATAATATAGAGCGATAATACAGCAGTATACCACGCGCGGATATAAGGAACTAATAGTAAACCGCGATATATATATAGCTCACGCTATAAGTCGTCGTCCTAATCGCTAGTATCGCCTAGGCCTACCTCGGCGTTTCGCCCGGGGAATAGGTCCGCGGTCGGATCCACGGCGTTATCCGGATATCCGACTTATCGGTCACGGTTAAAGGCGAGTCTGCTAAAGGGAAGACCTCCCTTTAATAGAGAGGAAAGCTAAGGAAACCCCGGGTAAACCCGATAAAGGCTAATAGAATAAGGGGAAGCCCTCCCTCTAATAGGGAGGATAACTAAGGGGCCTCGGGTAAATTTGATAAAGACTAGGATATACCCCTAGGCCTTAAGATATATAGCCTCTTATACGGACACTAGTTCTACACTTTTCCTTTTAGGGTTATTATGCCGCTAGCCTTAGATATTCTCGGCACGTTTAGCTAGTCGGATAAAGGTAAGCCGCGCTAGGAGGAAAATATTCTCCGCGAAGTATAGGTAAAAGGAAGGTTATAGTAAGAGGAGGCTAACTCCCCTTATACTCCGCGGGAAAAGGGGAAAGAAAAAAGGGGGGGGGGAATTATCGAGTAGCTTAGTGCCACGGTAAAAGGGGGGGGAAAAAGGGAAATTATCGAGTAGCTCGGTGCCACGGTAAAAAGGGGGGGAATTAGTACGCCCCGTAGTTCTTTACCGTGGCTTAGGTTCTATGGAGGACGCTAGTATATAGAATAGTAGTCGCTATCCTACGCCCTTTAGCAATCTGGAATAGTTAGCGTCGGTATATAATATGCCCTGACCAGGCATATATCTGGCCAGCCAGTACTCTTAGACCTAGGAGCCAGGCTTTTCTAAAGGGGTGACCTTAGGGTGCCGTAAAGGGTGGTAAAATAAGATGTCTTCTCTAAGTTAGAAAGGGGGCGCGCCCCTAGG
Organism: Sodiomyces alkalinus F11; assembly: GCF_003711515.1. Lineage (NCBI taxonomy): Eukaryota > Fungi > Ascomycota > Sordariomycetes > Glomerellales > Plectosphaerellaceae > Sodiomyces > Sodiomyces alkalinus. The sequence goes on along the minus strand of NW_021167085.1, from coordinate 1,814,883 downwards.
GCTAATATACCCACGGGTAAACCCCGTGGGATCCTCAGTGTCTACGTATATAGTCCTCCGGATACCCTGGTATATGCCACGGCTTCTATAGTATACCCCGTGGGTACTATAGTATATACTATAGTACCTCTAAGGTATGCTCACGATATCCGATAGGGTTCTAAGGCGTATTAGATACCCAGGGCGAAGAAGCCCTATATCCCGCGGGCTTCCCTAGCGACTATAATAGCCCCACTTAAGGCGCGTCGCGGTTATATTAGTAATCCGCGGCGTAGTCGGGAGATAATAGAAGGAAAGGTATTTTTCGGCGGCGCCCTAGTAGTAGCCGCTATCGTTACTACTTAATATAATGTGCCGGTCCCTAAGTATAGCGGGGAACACGTTATAAAAGAATAGTATTTACCGGGTATATCCCGGTTAGAAAATAAAGATAAAAAAAGAAAAAATAAACCCTATATACTAAACCTCGTATTATACTATATTACCGTATACTATAGTAAGATCTAAACCTCCCCTATACCTAATTAACCTAGCCGTACAGTTAGTTAATTATAGTGATTTCTTCTTCCTTTACGACTACCAGGGCGACTTACTCTATCGGAATTCCCTATTCCGCTAAGGGCGTAAAAAGTATCGCGGCCGCCTCTTCTATAGTAATATCGGCGGCGCGGTCGTCCACTATAGCATGGTTATAGATATATACATCGTCTAATTTACTTAGCTCGCGGTTAGTCTATATATACTTTAGGGCTATATAGTATAGGATAGTGGCGATAGCCTTTTCCCGATCCGACGCGATCCTATCTACTAACGCATCTTAGCGGGCGTCGGTAAGGTCACCGTTAGCCGTAAGGGGAGCCACGGTAATTATACGGTCTATACGCTATATTATTAGGAGCTATAGTAGTGTTATAGCGTTCTACGTGTCGTCCTTAGCGAGTCCCTCCGAGATAACTACGGCGGTAAACTTAGCAGCGGGGATTAGTAGCGCCACGGCGTGGTCCCGCCACTTAAGGATAGTTACGCGCTACTTACCCGATATAGCTATCTCCTAAGCGAGCTAGAGACCCGGGATCCGTAGGCGGCCGGCGAAGTTCTTAATAATATCCCGTAGGGCTTAGTTAGTGCTATTATTACCTATAACCCTCTTAGCAGGAGGCTCTATTATCTTATTATAAGGCGCGGTATATTTAGTAGTTGGCGTTAGCTTAGGCTCCTTATTAACGCGTATTATAGCCAGGAAGTCTTTAACCGATAGTATAGTAGGTACTGCTTCCTTCCCCTTAACGGTGGGGAGACTATGTATATACTTACGGATAAGCTTATTAGTGATATTAGCTTACCGGGCGTAGTCCTTAAGGTACGCCCTTAGCTTAGGGTGTAGTTTATCTATATCTTTCTTAGATAGAACGATATCGTATACCGCTTTAGAGAGGTATATATAGTCCCGGATATACTAGAGTATCAACCCTAGAACCGTGGTGCTTACTAACTTTACCGGCGTCTTAGGCTATATAGCGACGGTAGACGATAGTCCCGCTATAGATTCTATAAGGCCGGCCTTAGTATCTAAGTCGACGTATATAGCAGACCGGGGATTAAAGCTAACACTAGGGGAATTAAACCTAACTATACGGTTAGACTACGGCGTCTTCGTGAACTTCCCCGCGTGGTTATAGGGTATAGCGGGGTTACGGACTATTTCTAAGTAGTCTTTATATATAACTTATAGTCGTTCCTAAGATACTAACTTAGCGTTAGCGTCTAGTAGGTAGTCCGGTTAGGGAAATCGTCGTATAAGGTCCTTAGCTTCTTACTACATGATCTCGCTATTTACCTTAGGATACTCTACGGGTATAAAGATTATACGATCTAAGTCCTATGTCTCTGGGTTTAGATAGCCTTATGCCTTAGTATATAGTCGGAACTCGCGTAATTTACTCTTATAGGACTGCTTTTACTCCGCGAAGCGTTTACCGAGGGCGCTAAGCTCCTATTCTAGTCTCTCTTCTCTACCGTAGAGCGTGACGGCGCGGTAGTATCCGGTTTTAGTAAAACCGGTACCCGGCTTTTTAGGGTTCCGGAAAGCTTATTCGAAAAGGTTATAGTAGTCTTAGTCTTTAGATAGCTAGTAGGAGCTCGGAGCTTATACCGCGAAGTATATAGGTGGTAGTATAGTCCTGAATTGTCGGGGCAGTATAAGGAGGATAAGAGGTGATATTTCGCATTATATAAAAGTAAAAGATAAGGAGGTATACGTTATAAGACGACGAAATACGTGATAGGGGAACGGTAAAGACTAGTAAACCACATTAACGATCCTGGTAATCGAGGTTATAGTAGTAAAGAAAAGAGAGGAGAGAAAGGAAAAAGGAAAATAACTCGAGCGTTATAGGCGTGATATTATTTTTCCTATTACCTAACGGAACGCTATGGTAACCGTGATTATTATAGTGGTTACTAGAAGGTATATATAGGTTATAAGTCTATTCTTACCGTGTATTCGGGGTTATTTAGGGCGGCGGTAATATTCGTCTTATACCCCGCCCTCTACGCGTTTAGCGATACCTCGGTAACCCTCGGTATACGCTATACTTTCTTAGGTTCTTTAACGTCTCCTGGCTATAATACCTTCGGAGCCACCGTTTTCTTTAAGACTATCCTTAGATCGCCTAAGGTTTTTTATCTCTCCTTAAAGGCATTAATCAGCGCCTACGTCTCTATAGCTTCTTACGGTATCTATATATTCTAGTAAGCTAACTATCCCTTTTATCGCAGATCCTTTATCTTATATCTGGATCTATCCATAGCTCGCTAAAGTGGTGGACCGCCTAGTCGCACTAAATCCTTTCTAGCTCTCTCTCGTCTTCTCCTTCTTCTGCCGTATCCGTGGTAGGGAGCCTTAATAGGGTATTAGCCACTACGTTTATCTTACTAGGAATATAACGGCAGTCTAACTAAAACTGGCTAAGGAATTCGGAAGAGAGAATAAGCTTTATACTTAACCGGGTTTTATCGGTGCTAGCTAATACCGTAGACTTTATAATTCCCACGGTAGTAGCGTAATCCGTTAGGATAACGGTCGGATTTCGGTGAGCGGACTAAATAATAGTCCGAGTCTTACGAATAGCCTAGATAAGGCAGGCGACCTCTAGCTCGGTCGGCTAGTACTTCTACTCGGCGGCGTTAAGCCCCTTACTAATATAAAGCACCGGGCGGACTAGGGTCTTATGGACGGTTCCCTTAGCGAGCTATTTAGACTCGTTAACGAGCTAGAAGAGTATAGCGGAAAAGCCGTATTCCTTAAAGGTATCTAGCTAGATAAAGAGGATCTTCGTAGGATTATAGTAAAAGATATAAATATTAGAGGTAAGCGCGTCCGTAATATCCTTAAATACGGCTAACTTCTTAATAATTAGCTTAACCACAGCACGCCTAGTATATACTTTGGGAGCCTAGCCTGTGTCCTTTCCTAGCTTCCGTGCCTTAGCGAGAAAAGCGGTCTTCCGGCGCTATAACGGGCTAATACGGTAGGAGAACCGCGGGATAAGGTGCCGAAGCTAACCCGTTATACCGATCTATTATTCGAGAGCTTAGAGAGATTTCGGGGGTAATACCTTACGGAGGGCCGCTATACGTTCCTTAGTATTTAATAGGCTAAGGGCGTTAACCTCGAATCCTAGTAGCTAAACCGACGGGTACGCGATAAAGGACTTATTGGGGGAGATAGAGATCCTTTTATAATTAAAGAGGGATAGAACGGACTTTAGGTGGGTAGCGTGCTTATCCTCGGAATCCGAGGCGATTACGATACCTTTAATAAAGGCTACGGCGAAATCCTTATATAGCCGAAGAAGCTTATCTATATATCGTTAGACGTGCACCGGGGAGTTACGGAAACCTATAAGAGCGACCTTAGAACGCTCCTATCCTCGGTACGAGACGATAGTAAACCGCTTATAATACGGCTTATATACCGGGAATTAATAAAAGAAGGCTCGGGCGTTAACCACGGAAATAAACTTCTTTCTATAAAGGCGGCGGATAACCGTATCTTGTAACGGTATAGGGTACGCGTCGGGGATAGTAACCTTATTTAGGGCACGAAGATTAACTACTATTCTGCCCTTATATTTACTATTCACGGTACGCTACACGATAAACACGGGTACGCTGAAAGGCGTAGGCTAAATTAGCGATTCTATATATCCTTATATATAGAGCTTATTAAGGGTTTTATCCAGAAACTACTTATGGTTATAGCTAAGCGGGTATATCTTTTAACTAATCTTCTAGTTATACTACCCGTTAACTAGGGGGATCCGTATATATTCCTCGGGAGGTATATTAATAACGCCTTAGTCGGTCTATACCTTAAGGTACTTCTCTACGATCTTAGTAAAACGGCGGATAATCCGGCCCTTACGGCGGTAAATCGTCACGCCTTCCTTAGTAGTCTCCGTGGGAGCGTTAAGGCTTTTAGCGATACCGAGTTTCCCTTAGGCGTGATATACCCTTAGAAGAGATCGCCTTTCGCCGCCTCCGCCGGGGGTTCTATAGCGTTTATACGCTTTATTAGGATATCGCGCGTATTATCGCGTTCGGCGTAGAAGTAACCGTCTACGTAAAAGGGCTTAATATAACCTAGTCTAGCGCTTCGTGGAATAACTAAGGGCTAGTCGCTAGTATTAAAGATTAGCACGCTTAACTAATCCCGTAGGAGTAGATTAAGGGATCCCGCGATATCGGGCGTAAACTCTATAAAGTCGATATTAACGTCCGGCTTCTGAATCGGAACTAGTCTATACTACCGGGGTAGAATTATAGTCTTCTCGGCGGATTTAAGCTTCTGCTAGACTAGCGAGCGTTTAGCAAATACTTAAACTAATACTAGGAGATCCTGGTAGGTGCTAACGCGAATAGCGTCCCGCGTATTAAGAATATCCAGGCTATTAGGATAATTAAACTCTTATCCTAGGAGTAGACCGGCGTCGAGCCTAGGAATAATCCAGGCTCCTACGTATAAGCGGCCGATCCGCGTGTCTTTACCTACCGTGCTATAAACTAGCACTATAAAGGTAGCTTATCCTAGGGTCTTTATCGATCCTATACCCTAAAGAACGGTGCGTTTAGTGGAGTCGACGTAGTTATCAGGAAATCGACTAAGGAGCTACTAGCGTACTATATAGCGGGAGGCTCCCGAGTCGATATAGATTTCGAACGGCTCGCCTATTAGCGTGCCACGGGCTTAGATCCGGGTGTACGTGTACTTAGAGGGACCCTTAGCAGGATCCTGTATTTCCTAGAAAGCGCTATCGATTAGGGGAGAGTCCTATCCACCTTAGTCCGCCGGTAAGTATAGCTAGCGATAGTGCTTCTCGTGGTAAATAGTCTTAGCGTTAGATCTCGTGGTCGTATAGTATTTACTATACTCTCGGCGTACCTAGTAAAGATCGGAATACTGTTATAGGTATACTATAAGGAGTAATAGGCGACTACTAAACGATATAAGATTACCTAGGGACTAGTAGGAACTAAAGAGGGGGTATCGTGATAAGATTATTCGTTAAGTCCTTCTAAGACTCTAGGAACTATAGAAGGCACTCCCCTCTTTATACCTACCTAAGGTCTTCTAACTAAGTGGGTGGCGAGAGGCCTCCTTAGGACTAAGTTTAGGCGTAAGCTAGTTCCTAAGCCGACTAGCTTACTTAATCTTGACGCGTCGTATCTCTAACGGTCTGACCTAACTACGATCCCCCTATCTATATATAAGTCTAGTGCTAGTCCTATAGTAACGTATAAGTATTATATATTCTGATAATATACCCCTCTCTAAAAATACTCCTATCCTTAGGAGCGTAAGTGCGGATAATTAAAGAGGGATTAGTTATCTAGTAAAGGGAACCCATATTATTACGAAACTCTCCAGGATAACCGTCTTTATTTAGACCGGGTTCTTTCTTCCCACTTAGAGTACTCGAGGAAGATAATAAGCGTTTACCTTTAAACCGTAGATATAGCTATATCTAACTAAGACGTTTATTTAGACATAAAGGTCCTAAGGGCAGTATAATTAGATTAAAGAGCGAAGTAAAAAGGAATCTAAGAATAATTATCGTGTAAATAAATAATATACCTAAAATATCTTTAAAGTAAGTATATAAAGAGATTACCTATAGTATTCTGGTTAACTACTACGGTTCTTATCGCGGCAGAAATAAAAGGATATAGGAGGTCTAATAGCAGGTGTAATATATCGTTATAGGGGATACAAGGAAGGCATACGCGGTTCCTTAGGGTTAGTTAACCTCTTACTATAGTAATAATAATAATATTAACTATTTTCTCGTATAACCTTCATATTAACTTTTTCTTTTCTAATATAAGTATATATTTATAGCTCTTTTCACACTAGTAAGTATCTCTCTATATCTATCGTTAAAGAATAATAAGTAATACGAGATAGTCTTTGTTTATAATATTAACTATCTTTCTATATTAACGCGCTAATAACTCCTATTATTATATCTAACTATCTAACTAAAGACTAACTAGCGCTTATTATAGAGTATATAGAGAACCTACGTTAGGAAAACCTAACGCTACGACTAGTCATAGAGTAGCAGAACGGTATTACTAATAATACTAATAATACTCCTACTAGAGTGGTTAACCAGGGTAATAGCCCCGTTATTAAGCTATCGTCGGATAGCGAGTACGCTCTTAGTAAGTATAAAGAGAATAATAATAATAGTATTATTATAATTAACGACGATTCCTTTAAGGGCTTTTCCGAGGGAGAGGGTAGTAAGGTGGTTATAGTTAACTATAGGGAGGAAGAGGAGAATAAGGATAATACCGACCCCGACACGGTTAATAACGTCGATAAGGATAAGGATATAGCCGATACCTTAGGAGGCGATAATAAGCCGTAGAAGAATACTACGTGCACGGTTAAGGAGGATATAAAGGGCACCCACCCTCGTGCTCCTTATAACCGTTATACGTGGCACTTCCTCTGGCTTAAGCTAGACGGTAGTCGCGACTATATTATCTTTAGCGCCTATAAGGAGGCGTATACTATTAACTCGTATAAATACGAATATTACTAAGGTAGTAGTTCTCGAGGTTATATAAAGGTGAGTAATTATAACCCCTTCCCGATAATCCACTCCGTGGATTACTAATAGACTTCTAGATAACCCTTAAGGTGGAGTTACTAGGTAAGCGTATATAGTATCGCCTAATTAAGGCTAATAAGCGCGGCTACTATACCGACGCGTAGCTTATAAATAACCCTTACCCCCTAAAAGAGTATATATTACTAACTTAGTAATAGACCGAACTTAAGGAGTTATAGATTTTACTAGGTAAGGCTAAGAGCGGGTATTAGGCCTAAAACCGTCGGGGCTTTAATAAGGCTCCTATAATTCGCCGCGCCGCCGAAAAGGCGGTTTAAGATACATAGTCTTACTAGGAGATTATAGAAAGTGCACTACTACGTTTCGTAGCTATAGGTAAATACTTATACAAGCACCTGCTTAGTAAGTAGCCGTAGTAAAACGGGGGGCTAAGGGGCGGTTAATATATAATTACCGAGAATTTATATCGGGGGGTGGGACTCTAGGCCGTAGAACTTTTCGCTTTTAAGGGTTTTTTTATCTAGTATAATAGTAAGTCCCTACGGGGTAATAATTAATTTTCCAGACCCTAATTTAGGAGGTCTACGGGTTCGGTATATAAATTCCTAAAGTTCTAATACGTGAGATATTTCTTAAGCCTAGTATATTAGGATTACACTCTTAAGGCGCTCTAGGTATCTATCTAAGGGGTATCTCAGGACTTCCTAGCGTGATACTCGCGAAGGAGCGATTCCGGGATATTTCGCGTGGGTTCCTAAGTATTTTCCTCGTAGCCGTAGCCTTCCCACTTAATCAGGTATTATCGGCGGTTTCTATTATAATAGTAGACTAGGATATCCTTAACTTCGTACTTATTAGACTCCTAAGATTCTACCTAGACTTCCTTAGGGACCTAGACGCCGTCTATACGAGGACTCTAGGGTTCTAAGAGGGAAATAGAAAAGATATTATGAATTTTTATAGTTACTGGAAGTTTTAACTTATAGGCGAGTCCGTGATTACCTATAACTTCTTTAATTTCGTAGGGTCCTAGGTACTTATCCGAGAGCTTTTTATTAGGCCGCTTCTACTTAATATTCTTAGCGGAGAGGAGGATATACTCACCCTTTTTAAACCTATAGGTAAGTTTATCGGTATCGTAGTACTTTATATAAGTCTCCTAGGCCTTCTTAATAAGATCTATAAAGGCTCTCCTCTTCGCTACTAAGTACTTAATATACTTATCGGCTAGTACAGCGTAGAATTCGTTAGCCTTAGGGAGTGTAATATTATTAGGTCCTCGGGGGGTATAGCCTATAAGTGCGATAGCGGGGGATTACTGGATTATAGAATACCACGCAGTATTATACGTTAACTAAGCTAATAAGAGCTTATCTACCTAGTTATTCTATTAATAGGTATAATAGGTCTATAGGTAATACTTTAGGTTCTAATATTACCGCTTAGTTTAACTATCGGTCTAAGGATAAAACGCTATTAATAATCGCCTCTTAAGTCCTAAGCGTCTATATAGGGTAAACTAAAATTTACTCGTGAATAAAGAACCACGGTTAGAAATAATACTATTTAGTAACCTAAAGATAGAGAAAACCCTTAACTATATAAGGTCCGCTAAGCCCTCTATAGTTAAACTAGAGCTGCACGGGATATATAAGGTAAACTTCGTATACCGGTATACGATAACGAGAATAGCGTCCTTGTTCCTAGTTCCGTGTATTACGGGCGGTAGGCCGGTAATAAAATCGACTAAAATTTCCTAGAACGGACGGCCCAGTGTAAAAAGACTCTAGAGACACCCGTAGGGTTTATAATATCTAGGCTTAGTCCTCTAATAAATAGGGTAAGTAAGGACAAAAGTCTTAACGTCTTATTTTATATATTCCTAAAAGAAGAAGTCTATAATACGCCGGAGGGTCCTCGTGATTCTATAGTATCTAGCTATAGGGTAGTCTTGGAACGCCTATAGGATTTATCCCCGGAGACCGGAGTATTTCGGAATAAAAAGCCTATCGCGGAAAAAGACTAGGTCTTATTTATTATATGACCACGGGTTAGTCAGGTTACCTTCTCGTACTAACTTATAAAAGGGGTCCTCTTATTAGGCTTCTATAATATTATCCTTAAGACTAGGTAATAACGTTATTATATCCTTATAAGGGACCGATTTAGGGGTAGTAGAGTGAACGGGTCCGACCGTAAACTTTTACGTAAACGCCTCCACTAGCTTCTATCGCTCTATACAAAGGTTAAGACTTCCTACTACGTGCTAAGGCTTCCTCGAGAGACTATCTATAGGGTTATTAATACCCGGTTAGTATCGGATAATAAAGTCGTAGACTACTAATTCCTTAAGCTATCGGGCGTGCTAGGCCTTAACCTTAGGTTTTTTAAGAAGGTAGCAGTGGTTTAAGTGATCCGTTAGCACTTCTACGGGGGTCTACGCGTAGGCGATATAGTATCTCTATTATCGAAAAGCTTCTATAATAGCTATAAGTTCTATATCCGGGGTAGAGTAGTTTAACTCAGGACCTCGTAGATTCTTAGAGAAGAATACTATAGGTCTTTACTATCGGTTTACGTCGAGTTAACTAATAAGTATACCTAAGGCGAAACTCGATACGTCTGGCTTAATCCGGATTAATAACGTCGGGTTAAAATATCGAAGAACGGGCACTTCCTGGAATTTCTAGTATAATAGCCGAAAAGTATCCCGCTCTCTAAAGGGTAATACGAAAACCCCTACTCTTCCCCCGTCTTTTAATAGGTTAGTTAGTGGTGCTATAATCTTAGAGTAAGACTTAATAAACCGCCGGTAAAAACCCGTAAACCCTAAGAAAACCTGGATTTTCTTAATCGTGTCTAGCTCTTTCTAATCCCGAATAGCTTCTACCCGCTTAGGGTCTATAAAGACACTATAAGGACTATAGATAAACCCGAGGAATTCTACCTCTTAAATTTTAACGATATATTTCTTCGGATTAGCGTATAAGGACTATTCTTATAGCCGTTATAGGACACTCCGTATATATCGCCGATACGATACTACGTCTAAGCTATGGATTAGGATATTATTTAGGTAAATAATGTAAATAGTATCTATAAATCCTCGTAAAGACTTATTAATATACCGTTAGAAAGAGGCAGGCGTGTTATAAAGACTAAAAGGTATTACTAGATACTCGTAATAACCGTACTTAGTCCGAAATACGGTCTTCTATTTATCGCCTTCTCGGATCTGTAGCCGGTAATAAGCGTCCTTAAGGTCTAACTTCGTGTAGATCGTCGAATAGGATAGGCGGTCTAAAATCTTATAAATTAGTGGGAGTAGTATACGGTCCTTCTTAGTTACCTTATTAAGTCCTCGGTAGTCTATATATAGTCTTAGCTTTCCACCCTTCTTTAGGATAAAAAGGATAAAGGCGCCTACTAGACTAGATAAAGGCCGGATCTATTATTTCTCCGAAGTATCTTTAATATACTCCCTTAAGACTATAAGTTCCTCTTCGGCTAAGGCGTAGATAGAACTAAAGGGGGGCGATTTACCTTTATTAAGTTTAATTATATAGTCCTATTTATAGTGCGGTAAAAGACGTCCGGCTTCGACCGTGTTAAAAACGTTAGTAAAATCTCGGTACGGTTTAGGGAGGGTATCCTTATTAAAGGGTCTAGGGGAATTCTGGGTATCCTTTTAGTGGTTTTAAGGAGGATTTTAGATAGCGGTTATAATCTATCCTAAACGCGCGGGATAGATAGCCGTAATAGTCTATACTATTAAAGGAATTACCGTTATAGCACGGTTAATAGCCTTCCGTAATTAACGGGTTATAGTAATAAGGGCTAATTTGGACTTCTAAAGGCGGAAAGTCCATATCTTATCCTTTTAGTGGATACTAGGACTATAGGACTAAAGCTATAGAAGACTAAGGATAACCTAGGCACCGTTGGGATCTAAATCTATAACGTGGAATATAGTTTCGGCTCGGGTCCTTCCCTAACTATTTATAATCTAGTAGATTAATTTCACTATACTATAGGTCTTTACTTACTAACCTAATACTAACTATAAAACGTCCTTAGCAGGTCCTAAGGGTTCGTAACCGGGTAGGAGGCTAGCGCGGTTAATAACGTCTAAGTCCGAGCCTAAGTCTATATAAGCATAGCAGGAGGTTTATTCGTTATCTTATTATATACCGCCTTATCGTAACCTGAGTTATACCTCTAAAGGGCCTTAGGAAAAAGGTGCCGATATAGACGGCGCGCGTTCCTACTAGGAGCGTTCCTAGGAAGGCATAACCTATACTTAACCTACTATTATATTCTTCTTAGGGTCCACTAGTACGGAATTAGCACTAGGCGTCTTATTATTAGTCTAAGGCCTATTAGCATTCTGATTCGTCTTCCTAGGGTCCTTTAGATATAAGGAGCGATAGTGGCCTTTCTCGTGATAGTAAAAATACTTAATTTCCTTAATAGGGGGTAGTAGGCTAGTCCTAGGGGTCTTCGGGGGTTTATCCGACGTGTCCTTATCTTATCCTTTAATACCCTTAGTGTTATTCTAGTTATGACCACGAGAAGGGCTTAACTATCTTTTCCGCTTATCGTTACGCTTAGCCCGCTAGTAGGCAGGTAGGGAAGAGTAAGGCTAGTTATTATCCTCGGTATCCTAGATTAAGATAACCTAGGCTTAGCGGGCGGCTATATAGAGCTCTTTAACTAACTTCGGTAATCCTCTAGCACGGATCCGGTCTTTAAGGGGCTTTTATAATTTATTAAGAATTAACTATATACGAATTTTATTATTAAGAATAATAGGAACTTCCGTAAAGAGCCTATTTATAAAGTCTAGGAATCTATTATAGGACTAGTCTGGTTTCTGCCGTATACAGTCGGAGAATAGTTATTCCGTGATAGATATTTCCCGGGTATTATCGTTAACTAATAGACTAATAAGGAACTTTTTTATATCTTCCTAAGTAGCTCCTCTTTTACGATTTATATATCCGAAGGTAGTCCTCTAGTATTAACGCTATAGTAATTTAGTAGTCTATAGGAGATTATTAAAGGCGTAGAAGATTTTAGGTAATTTAGTACGATAATAATTAGGGTTTATAGCGATCCGGGACTCGATATCTTCGACGAATATAAGATATCTATTATAAGATACTCTATCCTACTTAGGGATATCCACGCTAATTTTAATTACCTTATTACCCTGCGCGGGTATACCTAAAAAGGACCGGGAGGGCTCCTGGGAGGTCGTAGGGGTAACGGTATCAGGGTCGATACCGCTACGTAGAAGTTCGAGTCGGTATTCTTTCTTCTTTCTCTTAAGACGTAGTTCGAGATAACGGGCTTATTGGCGGCCTTAGCTAAGCGAATAACCTTATCGGCGAATACACGAATATCACGGCGGAGTACTATATCTTCTAAGGTATACTTTTATCGACGTAGCTTATACTCGGCTTCCTCGCGCGGAAGCCTAAATCTTTCCTAGAAAGCCTTTATCTAATCGGTTATAGTAGCGTCTTTATTAAAGAATTCTCGGCGGCCTATATTAAGACTTATAAACTACACGGACGCTTTACTAAGGAGGTACCGCGGTAAGCCGTAGGATACGCTTCGCTTATAGTTATCGCTTAGACCGGCGTATTACTCGATAGCGTCGGTAAACCGGTAAACGCCTATAAAGATAAGCTTAGTTCCCTCGGTGCGTATATTCTTTTTAGTGGAGAAATACCAGGGAGGGTCGAAGTAGCTAAGGTCGTCGGCCTTAAAGCGGTGATTACTCGCGGGCGTTTAATCGCTTCGGAAATTAGCGGTACTCTACACGATAAACACGGTAAGGTCGGCCGGTCGGACGTATATAAACGGCTATTACGGGCTCGCGCCTTAGTTATTAGGTAGGTTTAGCGCGCCGCCCTAGCCACTTTAACCGGGGATACTAAGGGCGTTCCCCTAATTACCTTGTCCTTAGTCTATACCGCCGCTGCCTAAGGACCTCTCTTAACCGTTAACGGCGTGGCCTTATATACCGCTAGGACCGGCGTAGTCCCCGCGGCTTCCGGAGTTTCCTCCCGTATTCGCGGTTATAAGGACGTGGATAATATCCGATAGAGTCGGGCTACGGTATTTATCCTTATTATCCACGGTTAGCGAATAGTAGATAGACTTAGTAGTATAGCGGTCTATAATATCGGAAATAGTATCGGCGGCTAGTATTAGTAGGAAGGATAAGTTAGACTATTAGTCGATACGCTATTTGCTATAAGGGCGTGGTATATCCCCTTCGTCTTCCGGGAATCCGCTAACTATTATACTTATAACGGGGCGTAAAGGGAGTAAGCTTAGCCCCGCCCCTATATTATTATAATCGGGCTTAGGCTTAATAGTCGGAAGTTTAGAACCGGCGGTAAAGGGACGGATAGGCTATTTTCCCTTAGGATCCTGAGTTCGGCCGGGCCTTATAAGGAGTTCCCGGTAATAAGGTGTTATGACGGCTTCCGGTCCTCTATAGTATAGCGGACGATAGGGGACTGGCGTCGAGGTTTTAGTTTAAAATAAGAAGAGGATGTTAACTAAAGAGCAGTAACTGTCGTTTGTAGTAGTCTGGTCGTAGTTGCGTCGTAAAGACTAGGCGTCTTCTTTATAAGGTAGGTTTAAGCGTAGAATAGTAGTCCAGGTGAAGACTTAGATTAATCGATGTCTTGTTTTCTAGTAGAAGTAAGACCTAGGATACTAAGGTATATATAGTGTGTTGTTTACTCTTGCTTACTAGGTCCTCAGTGATTACTCCTTATATTATTCACTTTTACTTACTAGGCCCTTAGTGATCACTCCCTATGTTATTCACTCTTACTTACTAGGCCCTTAGTAATCACTCCCTATATTATTCTAAAGTATCCTTTCCCTGTATCACGTGGCCTAATACGTGACTCCTTCCTGAGTTATCTTCTAGTTATATGTTAGTACGACGTTACGTACTAAGGCATCCTTCCTATATATTATATATTAGACCCGTTAGTCGTAATATTACCTCCCCTCTTCTAAGCGCTATCCTAGCGGTCGTATAAGTAGGCTAACCACCCTAGGTTTGTCGTTTCCCTTATTTTTTCTTCTTTTCTTTTATAGCTAACTATTATATCCGACCGTGTGCGGAAACGTTCTGCTAAAGCCTCGCTCTTTTATTCCACGCTTAATCGTTAAACTAAACCCGCGCTAATTAACGATCAGGGTTATAAGATTATTCCTTATTCTTATTACTTTAATCGTAACCTTAGCTATTTTATTCTAGATAATCTTGATCGTTATTCCTGTTATTACCGTGCCGGTCGCTCCTATAATTCTTCCCGTATCCCTATATCTTCTAGTTAGTATCTTTATTATCTCCCTCGGCCGTCCCTACCCTAATACTCCCCTTCTAGCTAGTCGAATTAACGCTAAGCTTAAGCGACTCGAAGAGGAGGAGAACCTCGCGGAAGAGGTCCTCCACGAATAATAGCAGAAGGTTCTAGAGCAGTAGCGTAAAACCGCCGAGGCTTTAGCTAAACTCTCCCGCCTTCGTCGTATACGCCTATAGCTCCGAAAGAAAGGTGTCGAAATAGTCCGAAGGGACCTCGTAAGCATATAGGAGCTAGAGGAAGTAGAGCGGAAGGAAGCCGAGGCTTATTATACGGAGTCTAAGACTATAGTGGCTGCGTAGGCGGCTAGTGCAGTTAACGTGATTGACTGGAATCAAATTATAGCGCAGGATATAGGTGATCTTTCGGATATTAATTTTACGCAGACCGCGGCGTCCGGTTCTAGGTCCTAATAGTGTTTTATCGTTATTTTTAAGGAGTTACTTATAATAGATTAGGTTTTCTTTAGGTTCCTATATATTATCGCTATGGTTATAGTTTTTCTACTTAATAAAATATTCGGTGCTATCTAGTATCTCTCGGTAGTCGAGGATTCATTCTGCTTTATACACGTCGCTAGTATCGACCACGATTATATCTTATATTATTTTTATATTCTTTAGTGCTAGTTTAAGTAGTAAGATATAAAAATTATTATATATCCTTATTATCGGAGGTAGTGATAGGATATAGTTTATATCTGATTTTTTCTCTAAGATTTCGAATAGTCCTAGTTTTTTAAAATGTATTTTATCGCTTAGTCGTTGTATTTTTATGTTTTTACGAATAAGGTAGACGCGGTCCCCCCTTAAAAGAGTTAGTCCCTTAATCCTTAATTGATTCGCGTACTTACTTATTCGTGTTCTGACTATCCCTAGGTCGGTTCGTAGTTCTTCGTGTAGTTTTTTTATGCTTTTAACTATTTTTATTACTTTTAGCGTATCTGGTCCTTCTAAAGGTTTCCTAAATACTATCGGATTATATCCGTAGTTTGCTTCGAACGGTGTTTTCTTTATTAACTCGTTTAACGAGCTATTATATACGAATTATATAAGCGGTAGGTACTATACCTAATTATCTTACTCGTATCCTATATAGTATCGTAGGTATTATTCTAGGATTTGGTTTATAATTTTGGTTTATCCGTTGGTTATAGGGTAAAATACCATTAAGTACTTATATTTCGCCCCTAGCTAGCTTATAACTGCTTTCTAGAAGTTACTAGTAAATAATTTATCTCTATCTATAATAATCTTATATAGTATACTATAATCCCGGATTAGGCGGTCGAGGAAGATACTAGCTAGTTCCTCTACTATAGTGTTTTTAATATATAGAATATAAAGAGTGTATTTCGTGAATCGGTCGACGATTACGAATACGCTATCGTAGGCGATTCTTATTACCGGATCTTTAGATATCGGAAATCCTATCACGAAGTCTATTATAATCGATTTCTAAGGTCTATTTACTATTAGTAGTGGCTTTAGTAGTCCGTAAGGTTTATATTAGCTGCTTTTTACTTTCTAGTAAATATCGTAGTTACGAACGAAGTCCCTGACTTATTCTTTAGTTCCTGTATAGCCGTATTATTATCGTAATCGGCGGTAGGTTTTATAAACTCCTTAATATCTATATATTAGTAAGGCGTATGCTTCTTTAAACGTGGTATTAGTTATTCGATCTATACTATTGATTTCTCTGTGTTTAAGGGTAAGAGCTTCTCTTTTCTATTAGAGTATAGCTTATAGTTTAGGCGATTTATTAGGTATTTCTAGTCGGCTAAGTGCGTCTACGCGATTATTGTCGCTCCCTTTTATATATTAAATATAGAAGTTGAATTCGGATAGGAATTCTGCCTATCGGATTTATTGTTTATTAAGAACCTTAGTAGTGGTGAACTATACGAGGTTCTTATAATCCGTGTAGACCTATACCGGGTGTTTTATTCCTGATAGATACGGTCTCTATTCCTTAAAGGCTTCGATAATAGCTATTAGCTCTTTATCGTGGATTTAATAGTTAAGTTCTAGTCTACTAAGTTTCTTGGATATAAAGGCTATAGGATATAGTCTTCCTTCTACGTCGCGTTATCCGAGTTATACTCCTAGAGCCTCGTCGGATATGTTTATTTCGAGTTTATATTCTTTATCGGGGTCTAGTATTACTAAGATAGGTTTACTAGTAACCCTTCCTTTAAGGGCTTGGAATGCTTCTTCTATTCTTTTATTCTATTCGAAGTTAAGCCCTTTTTTAGTTATTTTAGTTAAGGGGATAGTAATCTTACTATAGTTCTTAATAAACCGTTAATAGTAGTTAATAAGTCCGAGGAAAGACTAAATATCGTGAATATTCTACGGCTATAGCTATTTAGAGACGTATTAGATTTTCGCCTTATCTATATAGATTTTGTTAGGTTATATTGTGTATCCTAAAAAGTTAACTTCTTACGTGTGGAATTATATTTTTTCTGGTTTAACTAGTAGGTCGGCGTTTTATAGGAGTTATAGGATCGTGTAAACGTGTTATCGGTGTTTTTCGAGTGTTTTGGAGAAGATAAGGATATTATCTAGGTATACTATAATAAAGTGGTCTAGATACTTCCTTAGGATATCGTTAATAAACGTTTAGAACGATATCGGCGTATTTATTAATCTAAAGGGTATAATAAGGTACTCGAAATATCCTCGCTTTATTCGGAATACTATTTTCTACTCTTCTCCTTCCTTAATCCTAATTAAATTATAGACTCCTTTTAAGTCGAGTATTATAAACTATTACGCTCTAACTAACTAATCTTATATCTCCGAGATAAAAGGTAGTGGGTAGCGGTTCTTAATAGTTATATCGTTAAGTTATTAATAGTCGATATATAGTCGTAGTTTACTATTTTTGTTTTAGTATAAATAGGATAGGGTATCCTACTAGTGACTATAATACTCTGATATAGCCTTTTGCTAATATTTCTTTAAGATATTCTTCTAAGGTGTCTAATTCCTTTTAATTTAGTCCGTAGATTAAAAAGAATTTCGGGTATATACTCTCCTTAAGGGGTATCTCGTAATCGTAGTATCGATATTTCGGTAATCTAGTCTTTAGATTTTCGGTAAATAGCTTTCCGTATTTACGGTATTCTAGTAATATCTTAGCGAGTCTATTATAATCGCCTTTTATTAGTCCTTTTTCTGCTTAAACGATCTAGTAGATTCCTTTAATAATATTTATTACGCGTCGGTTATTATACTATTACTGCTATCTTAAAGTTTTTCGCACTTCCTTTACCTTAGTCCCTGACTTTTAGCGGCTATCTAAGTCTCCTTAAGGCTCCTTTATCGGTAAGTCTTTCTACTATTATCGACGGATATCGGGATCGGGTAAGGTTTCCTTTATAGTCTTCTGCTTACTCTCTAATCTCTACTAAAGCTAGCTAAGCTTTTAGTCTATATTAGAATTCTATTTATTAAACTATAGCTTACTAAGGATAACGTCCTTATAGCCTATATCGTATATATCGAACTTTATTATTTTAGTCTTATTCTGAATTTTAACCTAAAGGTGTATAGTCTCCTAGCTATTAATAACTTCTTCTTAGGACTAGTTCTTTCCCGTATACGGAGTAATTTTATACTCGTTTTCTAGGTGTTTTCTAACCTAGGGTATAGAGAACTTTTTCACGGCTATTAGCAAGATAAAGTTTCCTGCTACGCCTATATCTAATAGTGCGTTTATCTTATATTTATCGAGTCGTATTCTAATATAGTAGTGCCCTGTATTACTACGTGTTATAGAGTATATCTATTAAGTCCCTCTCGCGTGCTTCTTACGATAGTATACTCCTAGTTTTTTACTTATTTAGCTCGGTATTTAAGGGATATTTCTTTATCTAAGAACCTATACTAGATTAAGAGCTATTCTATCTATCGTAGACGCTTATCGAGGGCCTAGAAGCATGATTCCTAAGCTTCTTAGTCTCGCTCTAGTTATTAGATTTTTCCGGTAGCGTATACTATATAGCTATTAGTTTTATATTCGCTTAACCGATACTCATAGTAGTCGTCTTTAGGTGGTTAGAGGCGAATCTTATGTTTTTTATCCCTAGTCTCCGTGATAACCTAGTCGTCACGTTATTTCTTTAAATAGACTCTATCTTTTAGGGTCCGTTTTTAATTCCGAGGCTAAAAATTATTAGGTTATTTACGTTCCTTATATATAGGGTATATATCCTTAATATAATTAGCCTAAAGGATTAGGCTATAGCCTAGATAGTTAGCGTATATTATCTATCCTTTCTTATACGTTTAGTACTCGGGTGGTTAATCGTCCGGTCCTTATAGGCTTATTATTAGGCCGGTAAAAGTATCTTAGTCTTCCTAAATATAGTAAGGTCGCTAATATATAGTTTATTACTATTCTTCGCTAGTATCCGTGGGTACTCTACGGTAAGCGTTATTAAAGCTAAGTTTAGTAAAACGGACTTAGTGGGTTTATCTAAGGGGTTCTTCCGCGAGCTAGTCGAGTATCCGTAGCTGGATAGCTTCTTTTTCGATTAAGTCGGCTGCTTCTATAAGTTAATACTAGAAGTTTATATTATAATCCGGAACTTTATCGGACTCTATTTCCTAATCTTATACTTCGAGTTTAGCGATTTCCTCTTATACGTAATATGCATAATCTTCTTTCTTAAGTTAGTATTTTTCTTCGGGAGTAAGTCCTACTTCCTAGAGGACGCTAAAGCCTCTACTACTAATATTCGTGTGGACTTCCCATTTCTTCTAGATCTCTAAGATCTACTTCTATCTTTTAGCTTCTTCTTTCGTCTATCCGTGTTCTTAAAGGATTTCTACGGTGGTTTATAAAGCTAGTCTATTATTATCCTAGTCGGGGATTTTAAGGCTATAGTCGTTATCGTACTCGTTACTAGATACTATAGCGAGTATCTTTTAGGGTCTTTTAGGGTAGTATCTAGCTCCGTTCTTCTTTAATTAGTATACTAGATAATAGTTATCGTAGTAGGTTATCTAATAGAGGTTAGCGTATAGTGTTTTATCCCTATAAATTTCTAAGTGTCTAATAGCGTTAATTTCCTTCTAGGGTTTCTCTCTTCTAATCGTATTAGCCTATTATTATAATTATTCTCTTTTAGGCTATTAGTAATTACGCGCGAAGTGGCCTATTTTATCGTAATTATAGTATTTAACTTTACTTATATCTTTCCTGCCCTGCTTATTATTTTATCGGTTAATATTATCGAGCTTTATAGGATTATTATAGTATCTATATAAGGTGCTCCCGAATTAGTATAGGTATAGCTGCTTCCTGCTAGTATTAGCTTAGTTCCTCTTATAATAAGTAGTATATATCGTGGTGTTCGAGTTCTGGCGTTTCTTTATTTATTATTTAAATTATCGGTTATCGATCCGAATAGCTATAGCTATAAATATACTAATATCTTCTAGGCGGTTAAGCTTATATAGTTCGTCCTTAACTTCGTCTTTAAGTCCACGATAGTATTAGTCTATAAGGGGTTCGTTATTATAGTTAAGCTTTAAGGCAATCTATTAGAACTTAGCGGTATAGTCGGCTACTGACTTAGTCTATCGAAGCTTTTTAAGTCGTTAGGCAGCGACCCTCTTTTTATCGGGTTATCTAAAGATACCGCCGAGTTACTAAGCGAAGATCTTAAAGTCGCCGAAGATAGCCATAGTATTATCCTCCCTCTTAGTAGGATCGTTAAGGTGCTCTAAATAGTCCCTATAGATAGGCTTAAACCACCTATAGGCGTCTTCTATAAGGAGTGCTATAGCGTAGAGAACTTTCGTCTCCTCCGTGTTAAGGGTGTCCCTATAGAATAAGAAATACCCCCGGAGATAGGTTAGGAAGCCTTATAGCTATCCCCGAGTCCTATCGTATTTAGGTGGCTCTGGGTATTTATACCTTAGGTTACTAGGATATGGTGCCTTAATCTGAGCTCGGAGTTGCTAGTTCTGTTAATAGAGTTATATAATTTAATTACGTATGGCTTATATTAGGTTAGCGGCCGCGGTGGCTATTATTCTAGCGTTACTAGTAGCGTTGCCCGTGGAATTGGCATTATTCGATATATTACCTTCTATCGAGAGAGTACTGCTTATTAGGTGTTAAGGTCTACTTACCGAATAGGATCGATTAAAATATTACGACGGCTTCCGGTCCTCTATAGTATAGCGGACGATATAGGACTAGCGTCGAGGTTTTAGTTTAAAATAAGAAGAGGATATTAACTAAAGAGTAGTAACTATCGTTCGTAGTGGTCTAGTCGTAGTTACGTCGTAAAGACTAGGCGTCTTCCTTACAAGGTAGGTTTAAGCGTAGAATAGTAGTCTAGGTGAAGACTTAGATTGATCGATGTCTTGATCTCTAGTAGAAGTAAGACCTAGGATACTAAGGTATATATAGTGTGTTGTTCACTCTTGCTCACTAGGCCCTTGGTGATCACTCCCTATGTTGTTCTAAAGTATCCTTTCCCTATATCACGTGGCCTGACACGTGACTCCTTCCTGAGTTATCTTCTGGTTATATCTTGGTGCGGCGTCACGTACTAGGGCATCCTTCCTGTATATTGTGTGTTGGGCCCGTTGGTCGTAATATAAGGCTCCTTACTTAGCTATTTAATCACGGCATTAGTGAATTTTACCGGCGTTATAGTCCACGTCTAAGGGTATATAGGTTTCTTAGTGGATCTCGCGATTATAGTTCTTCCTCTTAAGGTTAAGGCGCCGCTAGTATTAGGCAGGCTAAGGAGATTATAGGCTTACTTAGTAACGCGAAGTAGGGCGAGAATCTTAGGCGAAAGGGATTCTTCGGTAAGATCGGGATAGTCGTTAACTATCTTAACGATATTCCTTATTCCTTTAAGGTCCCGGAGGCGGGGAATATTATCGGCGGGGTTAGCGTCGATTATAGTTCGGAGCTTTAGGATTCTATAGCTAGTAGTCGTTATAAAGGCGGTATAGATAGCGTTTAACGGTATACGACCTAAGGACGGTAGTTCTCTTATATACTCTACGCCTAAACCTATTAAAGGGGGGGCGTTTTCATCTAGTGATAAGCGGTTAAGCTATTTTACTTAATAACTACGGCGGACGCGGCGGCGTCGCATAGCTTTCGTAAAACGGCGGTACGTAAACCTCGCGTAAAACTTAGTTACTACTATTTAATATGCCCTGACCAGGTATATATCTAGCCAGCCAGTACTCTTAGACCTAGAAGCCAGGCTTTTCTAAAGGGGTGACCTTAGGGTACCGTAAAGGGTGGTAAAATAAGATATTTTCTCTAAGTTAGAAAGGGGGCGCGCCTCTAGGATTAATATACCCACGGGTAAACCCCGTAGGATCCTTAGTGTCTACGTATATAGTCCTCTAGATACCCTAGTATACGCCACGGCTTCTATAGTATACCCCGTGGGTGCTATAGTATATACTATAGCACCTTTAAGGTACGCCCACGATACCCGGTAGGGTTCCGAGGCGTATTAGTATAGGTTAATATAGTCGCCTATGCTGACTAGCGATTATTAGGAAGATTAGTATTATACTAAAGCTAGGGATCTATAGTGGGTGCTTATACCGGTAGTATAGGCACTATTCCTATACTTACCTAGCGACTATAGAATCCTTAGTATACTCCACGCCTAGACCTAGTAAAAGAGAGGCGATTAGGTTAATGCTCCGTGTTTCTATTAGGACTCTAATTCCACGGAGGACGCTAATATACAGGATAGTATAATCGCTATCCTACGCCTTTTAGCGATCGTTATAAACGGTTATCGCTAGCGATTATTAGGAAGGTTATCACGGTATCGAAACTCGGGTTCCACGGCTAGTATAGGTTCGTATAGTCGCTATTCCTACGCTTAACAGTGGTTCCCTTTATCGCTCCACGCCTAAACCCATTAAAGGGGAGGCGTCTTCGCCTAGCGCGCCTTATATCTATTTAGTCTTAGTATACGAAGTTCGCGCCTTTAAGGGCGGCTACGCTTAGCACGCTAGCGTTCGCTAGTAAACCACGTGTCTATTTAGTCTTAGCATACGCAGTTCGCGCTAGGCGGCGGCACGCGAACCTTACCTAAAAGCTTAGTTACTACTATTTAATATGCCTAACCGGTAAATCTCCTAGCTAGCCAGTACTATAGGACCTATAAGCCAGGCTTTTCTCGAGGGGTGACCTTTACTATAAAATATATGGTGTAATAAAGATATCTTCTCTAAGCTAAGGGGGCGTGCCCCTAGGACTTAAGTATTCCACGGGTAAACCCCGTGGAATCCTCGGATCCTATATACAGGAACCCGGGTATAACCCAGGGAAGCTATAGTGTATACTAAAAGTACTTATGGTGTACCCCGTGCGTGCTATGGCTTATACTATAGTACGCCCGTGGTACGCCTGTAGTACGCCCTGGCGTTCCCGGTGAAATCTAGGGCGTATTAAGTATCCTCGAAGACGTAGGCGTTAGTTAGAGATTAAATTATAGGTAAAATCCTCGTAGTATACGACGTTTAATAGTCTAAAATCGAGGCCTCCTATTAGTCCGTTTAATCTCACGGTCACGTTACCGTAACCTTTAATAGGCAGGGACGAACTGCCTATAACTACGTAGTCTCCCAGCGTAGCGGGTGTAAAATTAGAAAAACAGGAAAAATCGTTAAAAATATAAATAGTGGTACCGGAATTAAGGATAGTAGAGGTTCGAAGAGGGTAGCTAGTAGTAGTGCTAGCCGTAAAGGTAGCGGCGTGGGAGACGCCGCTACAGACGCTACTATAGTTAAGTCACGCCTCTTTAAGCTATATAGAGTCCCGGCTTATATCCTTTTTTACCTTCTTTACGGCGCGTAGTTCTTCTACTTCCGCGCGTAGTAAGGGGTCGTATTTAAGGATCTATTAGACGGTTATTTTAGTGCTCTTAAAGGGTATCTAATCGTTATATACCGTATCCGGGAATAGATGAAAGCAGGCGTTAATATCGTGGCTAGGTATAGCGTATACGCGGTAGATCTACCCTCTCTATAGAGTAGATTAGCGGCGCTTAGAACGGTTAGTTAAAGTAGCTAAAGGTGTGGCTATAGATACCGCGGTAGTGGGATTCTTAGCTTTATTCTTCCCACGGCCGCCCTTTTTACGGGGCTTAGCCGTGGTCTTTAAGGTATCTTCACCCTTTTCGCTTCCGGTGTATAGTGTAGGGAATACTATAGCGCGGTAGCTACCGCGTCTTCCTTAGTCTTTAAGTCTAGTGTTAATATACTTCTAGCCGAGGGTGTAAATGTCTTCGGGTATAACTACTTAGTTATCTATAAGGCGTCCCTTAGCCTTAGTCTAATCGCGGCCGATATAGGGGCGTATGCCTTTAAAGAAATCTATAACCTATATATATACGTGGCGGGCTTTAAACCGGTATCTTTATAGCTTTATAGTAGTAGCTGCCACTTATCTAACTACTCCCCGAGCTTCTTAAGGCTATTCGTAGGGTATTATACGTGCTCGATATACTTTTCGTGGGTATCGGTTTAGCGGGTAGCCAGGTATTAATCCGTATCGCGTTTAACAGCTTTATACACCTCGCGAGGTATACCTCCTTATAGTAGTTATCTACGGCTTTAGTCGATAGTATTAACCTACTAGGTTAGTATAGCGTTAATCTCTTTCAGGTAGCTATCGTATTACGCTTATAGGATCTTTTAGCGCGCGATTTCGACGTTATACGCTTTCTAGCCCGCGTCCGTAAGGTCGAGATATTACGTAAGCATACGCCTAAGTGTTATAAAGGGGAAAAAGCCGTAATCCGGTATTATAGGCTCCTTAGGGGACTAAGTCGGATCGATAGGGCGGAGAAACCTCTATACGTTATTATAGGTGGTAACCGATTCGTATAGGCGTCGTTAGAGCTCCTAATCCTTATGGGTTTTATACGTAATAGGGCTAAGGTGCGATATCTTAACAGTTATTTATAGATTAACACGCTATATCGGCGTAGCTAGATAGCTTCTTAAATCGGTAGTAGTAGTAGAGGTAAAAAAGTAGGTAGTTTACTTAGTAAGTAAGACTCTTAATTATCAGATAAAGCGTAGTCAAAATCGTTATAAAATAGGTTAAAAATTAATTAAGGTAATTATATGTAATTATAACTGTCTTAGACCGTTAGGAAAACGCTACCACTGTATTTTATATGGTGCAGATTCTGTAAGCGTCCACCCGGATTGTACTCTTGGCAATCCGGCCTATTACGTAACCGAAAAGACTGTGGTCTGTTAGAGTACGGGGTCAAAGAGAATACGCAGCTTAATAGTCGAAAACTTTTGATCTGAACTTTAACCCCAAGTAGCGTGAATGGTTTAGTGGTAAAATTCTCCGTTGCCATCGGGGAGCCCTGGGTTCGATTCCCAGTTCACGCAGGGTTTCTTTTTTTCCCCTTTTGAACTTTTCCATGCATGCATGCTGCGTCAGCGATAATCACTTCTTACTTTTTCTTTTGGTATCTTTGTAAAATCAGTGGTGTAGCGTATTGAAAAGACGTTGAATTTCAGTCCTCCACAGTGGGAGGTGCAATGGTCAGGCACTCAGTCCCTGTGTTCGTGAGGTAGCATGATATCTCCACGACTAACAACCAAATTTAATCCGTCATGATGGTTATATCTCACTTCATCTGACTCGCCCACGCAGCATGACGGACAGGATGGTAGAAGATTTCCTCTGCGGTGGACGCTTGTAAAGTTGTAGGTAGAGGCGTAATGGCTGTATCGGGAATGCTCACGGGTGAGCGAGCGGTGATGCGGTGACGAAAACTAGCTTTATGGGCGCTTCCCCTCTGTCCTCTTGCCACTTGGTGATGGACCATCGTCAAAACGTTCTCCGTCTCGACGGCGGTGTAGGTCGGAGTCCGGACATGATCTTCGATTCTTCGCAACCAGAGCGATATAACACACCCCAAACCGTCCCCCAGAACGGCCAGAGACAGCAGCGGGGTTGATGAAGCATCCCGACCTCATATATTCACCCTTCTCTCCAGCATCACAAGAGGATTAGAAGACTGCAGTCGGATGACTTATGGCGGATGTCTTACTTTTATTTCCAAAAGGGAAGGCATGGGAAGAAGCTGCTAAGCCGGGCATGCTTCGGTAGCAAAGAGTCGCATACGCTAAGTTCGCATAGATCATCGGCTGAGTGCCATAATATGTGTGAATCAGATTTTAATGACACCCCAAGGGAACGGGAACCGTGTTCTCCTGGTAGGTTTCAACCCAGGAGTCCAATGGTCAATGAGCATGCCTGGCCGGCCTTCGAACTTCCCAGCGATGTTGCTTTTGACGAAGGAGAACTCGAACTCTTTGTCCTCGTTGATTCTATGCATCATCGATCCGAGCAAGCTCTTGAAGGCTTGCAGCTTTTGTGGTCCTCGCAGTGCAACAAAGGCGGTCGCCGAATGCCGCAAAATCACATTGGTTTCCGGTCCCTTCCGTGGACCGTGACCACAAAGTTGTCCCAAAGAGACGGTCAAGATTCAAGCTCCAATGCTCCATAATTACCTCTTTCCCCACCTGGTTAGCATGCATCCATTGCCCAAGCCACCGTGACCGCGCAACAGAAGTATGTGCGATTTTTTGCCACCCAATCTCCCTGCCGTCCCTCGCCGAGACGCCGCTCTTTTGGCTGATGGCAAGCAGCCTCAGAAAGTTTGTGAATCAGAATTAAAGCATGCGCAGGCGCAGGCGCAGGCGGTATTCGGTAGTGCTGGCAGGGAGGTATAAATCGGGATTGCAGAGGAAAGAGACTTGGAAGCCTTGGACGAGAGCGGAGAGCCGAAAAAGGCGAAGGGTGAGATGGTCAAGAAGAGAATCACGTTTCTTCTGCGGTCGGGCCCCCGTTTTCTCTGACACGTCTAAGCCACGTCGTGCCAAACGTCGAAGTGGATTGAGGCTGTGCCTCGCCACTTCACTATGTAGGTACTGCCACGACCATGAAAAGCGACAAAGCGTACGTTGTAGCGTTTACTTGGAACATGCCAAGGTTATGCACGGTCCGGAGTCACCGAGTGGCTTGACAGATTGTCTTCAGTATGATCTCCGGAACGATGCCGAGTCATATGCCTTGTGCTGCAGTAGCTTGATGGGTTCGCTGGATGACCATTTGCGTTTATTTACTTGCGATAAGGGGAACGAACACCGTAGCGATTTTGTAGTACCTTATTGCCCCGTATGAGTTTCGAGAATTGAAAGATTAAGATCTCTTGGGACATGGGGTGAAGTAAGCGCGGGAAGGGAAACACTGAAAGTCCGAGACTTAGTTACAACGCAAGGACATGGTGACAATTTGCCAAAACATTGGCAGTAACTCCGGGGGGTTGGATGATGGTTCTAATATTATTCGAGAAGGTGGACATCCCCTGGCTCCCCCCACCCGGCAAGATCAGATCTTCGATCGACCAGGACTTATAACCGGCAGCCTTACCGTTGTACGTTGTACCCCTGACTGGTACTTGTACTGCGACACCCTCACAAAGTTCCCCCAACTCGTCGTGGTATGTGTACCCGCCCGATGAGTAGCACTTCTCATCTAATCTTCCTAAGGTACGTAGCGGCTGATCCTTAAATTTATACAAATGCCTGTGTACAACGTAGTAACAATTGGCAGACGTTGACGTTTCAACTTGTTTTGTCTCGGATCCCACTCCCCGCTACCGCCCGGGCAGAAGTGGAATTACTCCGTATCCGTACGAAGTAATTCGTAGGTACGTACCACATTTCGCGCTACCATTTGGCGGCCCGGCAATGCAAACGTGCCGGCTTACGTATGAACGCACGTGCCATGCCGGACCAAGAAACCACAACAACAACAACAACAACAACCACAAGTTACAACGCCTGCAAGTCCCAACAGATTCTCGCCACTCTCTTCCTTTCACCCTTCGGAGGAGACGCTTCCTAACCCCATGGATGTCCGAAAGCAGGGCTAGTTGCCCAATGCATTAGATCGAAGCCGTCGGGATGATCGCCGACGAATCGATGACGCCAATCCCAAAGGCCAAGAGGCTCAGCCCGTTACACTCCCGCAGACGGGGACGAGTCGCGACTCGCGGACTCTGTGGTTCGGATGCCCTTGTGGGAGTACCGAGTACGTAACGGGATTCATGTCCAATGCATCACATTCCGTCACGCTGGGATGCCATCTTTGCAATGGGGCTTCTTCTTACCGTCCATGCATCTTGCCTGTAGACAGCCGTGCCGCGTCATTCGCGTCTACCCTGAGTGGCTTGGGTCGTTTCGTATTTCGTTTTCGAGATTGGACTGCTTGGTACTGCTTGGTACTGCTTGGTACTGCTTGGTACTGCTTGGTACTGCTACTGCTTGGTTCCTTCCTCCAGCGTCCCCCTGGTATGGTTGGGATGGATGGGATGAAATGCGTACTCAGACGAAGTAAGTTATATAACACAGGCTCAGTCCGTCATTCCTGGTATACGTGCACTGAGAGGCACAGACTCCTGAGTCCCGACTCCTGAGTGCGACGATTTCATACCCCTATTGCAACTTCAGCTATGGAGCCTAGAACACTCTCCTTTGCTTTCAACCGCTTGCCCCCAGAGCTTCGCCTCCAGATATGGGAAGAAGCATGGCTCTCTCACGATCAGGGTATCGGCAGGGTGGTCGACATGGTCTCGGTGCCCAGGGTACATACCATCGGGAGAGTAACTGCGGCGGCGTCTAGTCCGTCTCGACTTGCCCTCACCCTCCCACGATTCGCCCTCGCTAGCAAAGAAGCCATATATGCTGTTCTCCAAGCTCACCCCAACTTCTGCACCCATCAGCCTCATACCAGAGCCAACTTCAGCATCGACACCCTTCGCTGGAGAGAATCCTCGCCTGAGACCACATCGGCCATCGGGTTCTGCCACCACGGCTGCCGCGGCCGCCGGCGCGTAGAGCGCATTGTACTTCAATCTTCCACCCAAGGCTTCATCCGGCCAGATGCCAAACCTCCCCGCGATACCAGCGGCCCCTCTACTACTGCCGACCCTCTCAAGCCCTTCCCTCTTGGCCGCCTCGATGCCCCGCGCCTCCGCCACGTCTGGTTCGAATACCTCCTCAACTCCCAAGACGCTTCCCCCTTTGACGCCCAGAACGCGTGCTCGCGCCACGTCCGCTTCCAGAACCAGATACCGCTTCACTGCTACCTGTTCCGCTACTTCACATCCTCGGGCCGCGTCCAGGTTGCCCGCCTGGACGCCTCCCCCGCCACGGCCGTCTCCCAAGTCGATGGGCCCTTGAGCAAACAGCTGCCGGCCGGGTCGATGCTGGCCTACGAGCGGCAGATCTTCTGGGCCTCCGCGAGTATGCACAACCGGCGCGCGCTGTACGCCCGTGTCTGCATCGTCCCGGGCGGCAATGGGGCCGGCGGCCACGCCGACGGCTGCAAGGAGGATCACGAAGATCGCCGTGTCGATCCCCAAGTTTCCGATGCTGACAGGGCTGTCAGCTACGAACAGGATCTGGCCAAGAAGGATGACGAGGGACCCGCTTCCCTTGGCCGTGACCAAGACAGCGACGTCGGTGAATGGGACGACGTCTCCCCTTGGTCGGAGGAGGAGACCGATGACCTGGCACACTGTCGCACCATCTGGCAGATATTAATGGGCCAGGTTGAAGCCCGCCTCCTGGATTCACACCAATGATAAACTGCTTTCTCTCTCCTATACTATTTTGAAATTCCATCTATCAAACTGGCTCGGTGTAGTTGCGTTGCACCTAACCTGTTTCAGTGCCAATTGTTCTGTTCCTTTTTATTTTTCTTTGGTGTTTCTTTTCATTACCAAGTCCCCGTTTTTTTCTTCTTCTTTTATTGCTTCACACCCTCTCAGTCTTCTAGGAGCACAAAGTCCTTCTTGGCTGCATATGCCCAGTAGCTAAGACTTCAATGTCGGCCCCCCCTTATTTCGGACTACAAAAGTGTGGAGGCGAATCCTCTGCCGATCACGGGGAGTTCGAGACATGTGCGACTTGGGCTTACTTGGGGTGCGAAACGGTTCGGAGGCTCCTTTTCCTTTTTAGACGGGGGGGCGTGTTAAGTGCACGCTGTCAGTATGTTTTTACATTCACGAATATCTGATAACGACATGATGCATGGCGTGTCTTACGGCATATGTGTAATGAGTCGCAGTTATGTTTGCACTATATGGAGTAGACAAAATTCGATTATACGACTGAGGAGCTGGTGTTCACCTGCAGTTTAATATTATAAGGCTATCTTCATAAGCAATTCTCGATAAAAGTAAAACTAGATAGTCAATTGAGTGTTACTCTGTACAGCTAGCAAAATTGACTGCATTTACATGCCCATAACCCTCCCTGTCGCATGACCGGTCCTTCAGCTCCCCACAGCGCAACCGGGTTCGCCTTTAATCCTTATTGTGTTTCGGGCGGCCATCCCAGAAACATTTCGGTCTTGGGGACACTCCGAGTTGCTTCTCGGGGCGAGGAGGTTGACTACCCAGAATCCGGCAGTTAGTAATCTCAACTTTCAGATTTTAAGTTAAGGGATGGGATCATGGGGTAATTCTCAATTTACTTGTGCTGTTCTAGGTGAAGATGGGGTCCTTATCAGTTGCACGGAAAGGAACCCAAACACCATTGATCTTCTTCAAAATAATCTCTGGCTCCTGGCCAGCAGGCTCCATCCTGGGGACAGAACCGGCCTAGGCGACATGATGGAGAGTAATGTCAGCCTTGCAATCTAACCTTCGGCGTAGAAGTTGTAAGAGCCTCGGCCATAGTAAACCTTAGGTATAGTGGCAGCAGGTGCCAGTGCCAGGAAGACGGCAAGCGCACAGGCAACCATGGCAACCAGGCGCATAAGAGAGAACTGATACACCATCTTGTGATTCAAAAATGCGTACTTAATCGGATACGAGTGAAGAGTTGGCGAGTTGGCGGTTTCCTTTCTTGTTTCGTGTGTAAACAGTTTATAGGTAGAAGGTAAGCCAGGGCAATATGTACCCAGATTTCGTTTAGTTGAAGGTAGAGAGAAGAATCAAGTTATGAGAAAGGTGAGCGAGCGCCTTATGCTACAAGGGATTAGGAAGTTATAAGCCAAGTTTGCTTTCCTGCAGTTTATCTAGATAAAGAAAAACTGAAGAAGAATTATACCATCGCTCCTCATGTTCGTAAAGGAAAGAGCTGTGTTAATAGCGTTCCTCCTTCCTCTCAGCTGACCGACTTCTTATGTCACTATTCTGTGCCTAGCACCAGGCAGCTAACATTCGTTAAGGCAGCACTCTTAACCAAGAAATAGCCTTGACTTCTTCTCTACCTTGAGTAAATCTGTATCCAAAATGATATAATAAGTACCTTCATGTTTGTATGTATCACAGCTCAGTGTCTCCTCATCAGTCCATAGATCATTATGCTGTACAGTTCAACTTCATTGGCTCATCTTTGATCTTTCCCCCTTAACTCTCCATAGCCTGTCCCCGTCACCTATGCCATAGCATTTAATACGGTTCAGGATCATATACGTACTGCAAGACCACAGACAACCTCAGTGGATCGGGATGCGGGGGAGGATCGGAGGCGAAGGACGGCCCGGCCCGGCGGCGGCGGTCGGAGATGTGGGGCCGACTTTACCCTCCACGCTAACTCCAATGACATCGAGAACTCAGCTGCTGGGAAGAAAACATCCGTACATTCATCCGCAATAAACGTCAAGGACGCCATGGTTCCTTCTCGATATGTTTCTTCTCGATAGCTAGAGGCACAATCTAACTGACTATAGCCTATATCGTACATGATGTCATCTAGCATGGAAACTTCACACACTGTCATCACAAGTAGTAAGTATACTTCGTATGACCCTCTGCTTTTCTTTTGTCACCTTCGAGGTGTGTCCTCTCCCTGCCGCATCGCTTCCATTTTTTGGAGGCCTCTGTCACTGCCCCCGGTTGTCCTTACCACTACCGCCGTCTTCCCTGCGCATGATACTGGACGCCCTCGACCAGTCCCCCGCCTTCTTCAACCTGTGCCCCAAACTCAACCGGGCCGCACTCATCACGGCGCTTCCGCCCCCGCCGAACCCGTACGGCCGGCTCGGAATCTCCCTACTCGACGCCACACTCTCCCACCCCTTCTCCTTCTCCGCCACCTCGGCCGGAGGCGACAGCGTCCCCACGGCCGTGACCTTCTGCGACGACAGGGGCTGCTGGCCCTTCCTAACGGCCGCCATGATCGCCGCCCAGGACTCCACCTGCCCGTTCGACGCCTCCCTGGCACAGTTGCACTCGTCGCCCGCCGGGCAGTGCGTCTCTCCCTGCGCGTGCCACTCCGCCATGCACGCGTCGTGGCTGGCGCACCCGCAGCCAAGGCAGGGGACGAACAGCGCATCGACGGGCTGTCGGCAGAAGACGCACATCAGCTGCGTCTGCGTCGCGTCGCTCGCCGCCGCCGCCGCCTGGTTCCGCGACGCTCGGCACCGCTCGCATACCCCTACCGCACCTCCGAGTCGCGTCGCCGAGCCTTTGGTGTACTTGAGCGGCTCCATCTGTATCTCGTGTACCCGGCAGACGCCTGTGACGTCCAGGCCGCGCCCGGAAGCGACGAGGGACTGGAGCTGCTCTTTCTTGTGATGGGAAGCAAAGCTCGTGGTCTCATGAACGGCACTGAACGAGTCGCGTATGCTGGACCCGGTCCCATCCTCCTCTTCCCTGAGCACGTTGAACTTCATAATCTCCAGTCGTTCCAGCGGGAGGCCCCACATCTGGAGCATCTCGGCATAGGCATACCGGTACGCGGCGTACATGGACTGGCGGCGGGGTTCCAGCAAGGGCGCCGTCATCCACCCGTCGTCGTCGAAGATGCCCTGGTCTTCCATGTGGACGGAGACGCCCACGGGCACGAGCGATACCAAGTCTTCCCTGAAGACCTCGTCGTCTGACACGGAAGTCCTCGCGGTGCCAGTATCTCCCGGGATGGCGGACCCGCCCCGCGTGAGGTTGCCCATCATGCTCGGTGCCAGGTTGCTGAGGATTGTTTCGGCGGGACTAGGCCGCTTTCTCCCTTGTTGAGGAGGCGATGACGAGGACGGCGTTGTCGTTGCGACCGCAAACGACCGTCCCAAGTTAATGGCAAAGCTCGACGTCAGCCCAGAGTGGGCCGGTTTGGTCAGCGGCCGTCCACTAGGTGATGTCGATAAACTGTGTATCTGGCTTGTTGCCTCGGCCAAATATTCCCTTACCCCCTTGGTAGGAGGGGTCTCGCCGCACGAGTACGAATTCGACCCAGCCTCCCCGGGCCAGAGCACCACGTCTTCCGACCCCTGTGAGCCCGAATATCGGATGGGCGTGTGGGCCGTCCTAGGGGTAGTGATGGCAGAGGTCATGTTGCTATGGTTCGGGCGGTTCAGCACCCACAGGGAAGCATCGGTCGGGAAATAATCGAGAGAAAACGACGGCGCCTTCATGGGCAACGGCGTCTCGGGCTGTGTTAAGTGGCATTCGGCAAAAGCTACCCCGTCATGGTTCGAGGACTCGCCAAAGATGCAAGAGAGCATCGCTAGCATCTGTATGTCGGCCGCGCGCTCGAAATGATCGAATAGGTCTTCGAGGACGTCTCGTGCCAGTGGATGGGCTCCCCACTTGACGCGTCCATTCAAGCTCGTGTCGTCGTGCGCGAGGCTGCCTGTTGTCGATGCTGCGTTAAGGCGGCGTGCCACGGCATCGCGCGCGATGACGAGGATCGAATCCTGCGGCCCTTCCGATTCCTGTACGGACCCGAGCGGCTCAAGTGGAATGTCCTTGCGCAGAAGCAGCGCGAGGTAGCGCCAGAGCTCCGCCAGTTCAGCGTATCCGTACTTTGCAGCAACCTCGGCGTTCTGCTTGCAGACGTCGGCCCCGTCGCCGAAAATGGCGTACTCGCGAGCTAGCGTACGCTTCGCCGGTTGTAGGTCGGACAGGTCGTGAAGGGACACGATACTCTTAGGCTTGGCACCGGTTCGTCTCTTAAGGGACCCGGTGCCGGTTCCCGTCCCAATGCCCGTCCCCCCTCCGCTCGACCGCACCGAGCGACTGTCACTCCACGTTCTCCTGAATCGATGTCTCGGCTGATACCACAAGTTCATCTTATGCATCGACGTCGACTCGGAATCGTCCGATGACGATGAGCTGCCAGTCGAGTCATCCGAATCAGACCGGTCCTCTGTGCCAGAACCCTCATCGTTGCCGTATTTCTTGTGGGGGGGCGAGTCGTGCCCCAGGCGACCAAAGCCGGCAAAAACGGGCTCCCCTTTGGGGCGTTCCTTCAACGCCTCCGGAGGCATAGAGAAGAGAGCTTTTGCTTTCTCTTCCTTGGTGGGAAAGAAGCACACCAGCTTCCCGTCGTTGGAGAACCGACCGCCGCAGAATCGGGGCATAGGCGGGATGGTGGGTCGATTCGTGGGGGCCAAAGTGCCGTCCATCTCGGCACTTCCCGCGAGCTCCTGAGACATGGAGACCGAGCCCCCGGTGGGTATGTCCAGGTCACTTTCCTCGCTGGAGCTCTCATCGGCGAGCCCATCGAGGACGTCATCGTCAAGGTCCTTCACATTCTTGAAGAATGTGGTGCTGGACTCGAGATCGACCTCTCCCAGAAGGTAACTGAAGACGACGTCGAGACAGTTTTGCTTTCGTTCCAGAAACTTCCGTGCCAGTTGATGGATCTCGACGTCAATTTTCCCGTGAACCTCATCGGGCATGAAGCTCGTTTTCTCGACGAAGAATTTGGGCGCCTTGGACTTGGGATAAGTAGTGGGGATGTCGACCCTGACCTGAATGAAGATGGTTTCCCCGCGGCGGCCCCACGGTCCGTAGAGAGAGGCATTGAGGGTCAGGGCATCCATGTCGATGTGTTCCCACTTGACTTTGGGGAGCTGGGTGCTCACGCGGAGTAACTCATCGTGAACCGTCTCAGGCTCCCCCCATTCACCCTCATCGGGATATCCGGGGTTGAACAGCGGCGAGGCCTTCGCTTCATCGCCGCCGCGGAGTGGCGCGTCCGAAGCTGATTTCTTCTTGGTCATGGTGATGCCTTTCATCCAGCCGATCTGTGCCTGGCTCCGATCGATTTGTTTCTGGGTGTTCCGGGCTTTCATAGAGGCTCCTTTCCAAGCAGAACCAATCCGATTATAATGAGTTGAGGCATTGGACCGCATACTCATGGTGAGTGTGCTTTGTCGGTGGTGGGTTCCTGCGCCTCCCGGACGGGCATCGCTCATGGTAGCACTTCTCCAATCACGGTTGATGCTGTCCTCCATGGTTCGAAATGTCTTATAGGTGGCCCCTTTGCGGGTGAGGTTGAGGTTCTTGGCTGCTGGCTCACCTTTCTTGTAGCCCACGGACTCGAGGGTGGCAGCGTCGATACGCTGGAGTCGCAATTCGTTATCGGCTCCCCAGGAAACGAGTTGGAAGTCCCGGTTGTCCAGACCGTCCTCGGTTATACCCCCTCTGCTTCTCCAGAGAAATTCCTTGACCTTGTGGTTTCCGTGACCGGGGAAGATGGCCACCGGTGGGGTGTCCACCGGGGCGTCATCGTCTACACGACGGTCGTACAGGTACAAGTCGCCCGGTTCATTTTGTGGCATGGCGAGCATACCCCTGCCGAAGGGTGTGTGACGTGCCCGCCAGACGGGGAACGGGGTAGAGATGACACGGCTTGGGGCGTCGGTGTCGTTGGAGTAGTCCCAGAACTTGATGCTTTTGTCGAGGGAACAGGTCACGATGGCGGTGGCGTTGAATCGATTCCAATCCACGCCGTAAATCTTCGAGGTATGTGCACTGATGGATCTCAGGGGCTCAACGGCCTTGCGGTCGTCCCAGATGTGCAGCCAGCGATCGTGAGACGAGGCGAGAATATGTTGGTCTTGTCGGTTGTACTTGACCTGGGTAGCGCCGGCGAACCAGTCACAGAAGCTGAGGACCGGCTGCTTGGGACGGCGAAGGTCCCAGCAGTGAACGTAGCCATCGACGGCGCAAGTGGCGAGGAGGTCTGGGTGGTGGGCGGAGAAGTTAACGTCGGTAATGGCCCGACTGTGGCCCTGGAGGGAATGCTCAATGGCGCCAGAGCTCGAATCATCCCGCAAGTTGAGATTCCAGACCAGCGCCTGGTGATTCGCAGTGGACACGATCCAGTAATCTCGGATGGCAAAGGGCGACCACTGAACATCGGTAACAAGCCAGGGAAGCCCATGGCTGCTCAGGCGGCGGGGAGGATTATAGGGGCAGTCCAAATCAATAATGGCTAAGCCTTCGGGTCTGGACTGCGTGTCAATACCGGCTCTCCAAGTTGACATGGCGAACCATGCAGCGAGCCTTTTGAGACGAAATGGTCCATGGCTCATGCTCATGCTCATGCTCATGGCTCATTTCTCATAGGGCTCCATGGTTCGTGGCTTGTGATGAAGAAACTCACGATGCAAGGGCTACATCTCGGCCAGAAGGCGAGATGGTGGCAGAGCCAACGAGCCCATCAACATGGATGGTCCCATCGGAGTCGAAGCTCTCACTGTCGAAAGCCGACTTGATAATCTTGCCTTTCTTAGGCGGGTCAATCTGGTCGAAGGACGGCATGACGAGGGGCTCATGGGAACGTGACGAAATCGCATCAAGGATTACGTCCCACCCCGAGCTCACCAGGTTCTATGAAAAGCCCATGAGCCGGAGCGTCTATATGATGGCTTCAGGTCATTCCCGTCGTCGTCAGGTCGTCGTCAGGTCGTCGTCAGGTCGTCGTCAAGTCGTCAGTCAGGTCGTCAGTCAGGTCGTCAGTCAGGTCTTCAGTCAGATTGCTCAGGACGTTCAAGTCTCATAGGAAGCCCTGATGAACAGGCAGGTTGGAAGTCGTCAAGATTGTACGATCAGGTAGGTGGTGGTCGTTGGAGGGACTCTAGGTCGGAAGTCTCGACCGGGGGTTTTGATGCACCGTCACCGTCACGCGTCGACGACGTTCCGTGTCTGCTTACGTAAGGTACATCAGCTGTATACCTACCTTATCTTACGTAAGATATCCAAACAGCAATTGCGCTACAACGTACCTTAGAGATACGTAGGTATCTTCCTTTCCTTTTGCGGGTCTATCGGGCTGGATCACGGCTTCTTAACTTTTTCTCACGGAGTGCGGGGCAGCCCGACAATACGGAGCACCTACCGTAATCACCCAAGAATACCAAAGAAGCACCGCGTTCGTATCTCCCCATCAACCCCTCCGAACAGCACTTCTGTCAACATCAGCCTTGATTTAAAGATCTAACTAGAAGACCAGTCTAGGGATAGATTTGCGCCGCTATTATCACAACATTCGAGGGCTTTCTCCCGCATTTCCGAAGTCGATCCTTCCACCACACGATCACTCGTCATCCTAGTGCCCCTCATCCTCTCGCTTGATATTCTGAGATAATCGCCCCGAATCTGGTCGTCCCTATTCGACAACGCCACGCCACAAGTTCCGATTAGACCTCAACGCGGTCGTTGCCCAGTCAAGAGTCTTGCCTTCTTTTGCCAGCGAGCGCCGACCGCAACAAACACTAACCGCTGCCGATTACGCCTCGCCGATTACGCCTCGCCGGGGATCGCCATGTCCTTGCCCAAGCGCATTGTGAAGGAGACCGAGCGCCTTATGGCGGAGCCGTGAGAATCACCTCTATCTCAGCGACTTGACTTGCCCTGTGTACGTGGCGCGACGTGTGCTGACGAGTGTTCCTTGACAAACAGAGTCCCTGGTATCAGCGCCGTGCCCCACGAAGACAACCTCCGCTACTTCGACGTCGAGATCCACGGGCCATCACAGTCTCCATATGAAGGTCAGAACCCCGATGATAACATACTACAAGACAGAGGGAATCCTTGGGCTCTTATGGATAATGGGTGTTGACGATTGAATAGGTGGCATATTCAAGCTCGAGCTCTTCCTCCCCGAGGACTACCCGATGACGGCGCCCAAGATCCGATTCCTGACCAAAATCTTCCACCCCAACGTCGATAAGCTTGGCCGAATCTGTCTGGACGTCCTGAAAAGTAGGTCCTCACGATGATGGGAGCGCCGTGTTTGGAGTGGGCTCCTGTGAAGAAGCAGCCGCAGCTGACCAAAATTATTTTTTTGTGTCGCAGATAACTGGTCTCCGGCCCTCCAGATCCGCACCATTCTTCTCTCCATCCAGGCGCTACTTGGCGCCCCCAATCCCGATGACCCCCTCGCGGCCGATGTGGCCAAGAGCTGGAAGGAGAACGAGCAAGCTGCGATAGAAACTGCCAAGGAGTGGACGGCCAAATATGCCCAGCCAGCCCAGTAGGGCGGGTGATGAAGGAATAGACCCGATGTCGAGTGTCAATTATTCTTATTGTTTTTTCTGTCTTTCGTCCCCCTTTTCTTTTATACTTTTTTTCTTCTTGGGAACAACGCCGCGCATGGGTTATCAAATCGTTGCGAGATCGTTGCGAGACGGCATAAGCCGTAAAGTGAGCACGTGTATTTCAACGGCCGGCCAGAGCAGAGTTTGGTAGAATCGTGCGCATCTTAGATGTCGCAGCGCCTTCTGAGTACCTATGCAGGGAAGCAGATTAGGGAAGAAAGCTTATTCCTCAGTGAGACAGTAGTAATGAAGACGGAAGATGGATATTCATGCGCCAAAGGGAGAAACCATGCACTATTTCCGATCGCCGTCTCCTTAGTTCTGATGGACTTATTTCGTTCCGTAAGTAGTATCCGAAGTAGGTAGTCGGCAGGTGCCGCTATCCCGGGGCCGAGAATTATATCCCGTACCCGTAAATCCCCCAAACCAGCTCAGACACTGCCAGTACCTTACCTGATGCTCTGGTGTTATCTCAAGCCTCGGCTGCGGTGATAAAGGAGCAAAGTTGAAGGCCTGGGGTTTTATCAAACGACGCCATTTCGCGTTCAATGAGATCCTGAGATGCCCGGCCCCTCTTCCTCGAACCGTGAGGCTTACTGTCACAAGTCGCAGGCTGGCGAGAGCCACGGCACACCACCTCTATGCTCAGTATATGCAGGGCCGACATGTGTCCTCCTTCGCTCCAATGGCATACCCTTATGCCTCGCCAGGAGGGGGGCATTGCAGGACGAGGGTTTGAAAATCAGAGCCGCATAAACATGATCGCAACCTGTCGATGCGTTGCGTCGCCCAAATTCTTTTCCTCTTTTCTTTTTTTCTCGTTTTTCGTGTCCCTGTCTCAGCAACAGTACCTACAAGACCTTGTCCAAGGAGCATTTCAGCTTATGGGGTGGTTGAGATGTTCTTTTTGTTCCTTTCCCCCCTAGGTAGGGCATGATATTCACGTCTCCCTACCTTTGGTAGATTGACCCCATTGCTACAATGAGGCCTTACGCGTCGCTATCATCTGGCAAAGTCCCGGTCATGTAGACGCGACAGCGACAGTGGATATACGGCATGCCGTACTACCTTAGTGTAATACCCCAGTTGTCTCACCCCCCCTTGTCCCCCACCAAAAGAAAACTAATAAATGACCTTTACGTGTACCCATTTCCCAAGAAAACACCTTTTGTTAAGAACAACACGAGACCCCTCAATTCTCCATGATTCCTGTCCGTGGTTCCATTCTCCAGTTTCCTGCAACAAAAGAACAAAGGGATACCTGAATAAACAAAAAACATCCCTGTACTCACTGCCCTCTCAAGCGCTCGTCATCGTCCATGGGCCCTCGCCACGAGAATTGAAACCTGGGGACCGAACAAGAGGCCATTGGATTGCCTTTGCTCTTTTCCAGCTGCAAAGGATTCCATATTCACCCATCGACTAGTGACAGTGAGATACAGTACTCGTCTGATTCGTTGTTGCTGAAATTGTGTTTCACTGCGGTTTGTTGGCAGCGGCCCCCCAATAAGTCTCAATAATACACAATACCATATCCTCAAAGCACTGCTGTTAGGTATTCTCTCTCTCCTTCGGGTGCTTATTAGGTCGTTTCCACTGCCCCTGTCAGCATCTTCTCGTCCGTCCCATCTTTAGACACCGTCCTAACCAGAAACGTCCCAAGACCCTATCGCTCGGACCTTTTCCAACGGCCAATTTTTCGAAACGAAACGAAACAAACGCCTCTTTTTGTTTCCCACCTTTCGACCACTACGGATACAACGTACATTTCCTCTGTTTCTCCCCGAGTGCTTGTAGGGGTCCTTTTCGGTCCGTCGAAGCTTCTTCTACAACCGCATTTTCACAACAGCCGCTGCGGTCAATTCGCCCGTTCTCATCCTCGTCCCGGCCATTCGGACAACTTCCGCTGGTGCGCTCAGACCCGGTTCTGTCCTACCTACCTACCTTACCTTTCGTACATATTCGTACCTATTCGTACCTATTCGTGCCTATCCGTACCTACCTACCGTACCTTGTTCATAATTACGAAGTTACTTCGAATCCCCCTTGCATCGCCTCCACCTTCACTCCACCAACCATCCGAAAACTTAGCTCTCCCGAACCTCTCCTCCCGTCAATCGCATTCACGAACGCCACCGCATCCTTCCCTATCAGATCCCACTGATAGCTTGGGCCCGCTCAATTCGGAGGAAAGAAGAAAAAAAGAAAAAGTAAAAAAGAGACAGATATAGAGAGAGAGAGCACATAATGGCGTCAACCACAGACAAATCAACTTCAGCCAAGCGGTTCGAGCTCCCCAAGCTCAACTTCGACTTCTCCTCCCTTACCGACGGCACCGACATCCCCCCTCCTCCCGAAAGCCCCGTCGAGAAGGTACCAACGCTGCCGAAGACCCCTACCGCCGCGGGCAAGAAGCAAGGCGACGCGGCAAAGGACAATAACAAGGCCAATGGCGCGACGGGCGGTTCTCAAGCCGCCAACGGGTCATCAGTTTCCGGTACGGAACGACAAGCTGACGAGGCCCCGCCTCTCTCCCCAGCACCCTCCAGCCGAGCAGGCAGCATACGCCGTTTCCTCAGCACCAGTTTACTGAACCATTCCTACGCAGAAAGCGAGACACAATCCACCAACGGCGGCGGCGGTCGCCCCGTCAGCCGCAGCGACGGGAGCGTCCTCGACGAGAAGAAGGCGAAGAGGAGCAGCGGCTTCTTCCGGAGGCTGAGGACCGGCGACGCGGCGAAACGGAGCAGCACCGTCTACGAGGACCCCGCCAGGAGCCAGAGCAAGCCCGAGATTCGCGGCCCGCCGGCTCCCATGATCCCCGAGCTGAGCGCTCTCCAGTCAAAGCTGGATGTCAACGACAGCGGCAGTCTCGGCGACGATCTGTTCAAAGATATCAAGTAAAGCGGGTTTTCCGTCTTTGCGCCTCGGTTTTCTTCTGTTTCTAATTCTAGTTTTTTCTATCTTCCCTCCTGTTTCGATTTTTCGTCGCCCCACGAACAACAACAACAACAAAGATGGGTTGGCCATGTTTGTTTGCCGCCCGCCCGAACCTCTACTCTACAACGCCCTCATCCTCCTTCCTAGCTTTCAGCAACACACGTGATTTTTCTGCTCAACATGCATTTTCCTCTTTCGACGGGTTTATTTTCGATTTTTTTGTGTCCCCCATCTAGCATCCACGCGTGGACGAGCGAACGACGAATGCGACCGAACGCGCCTGCCAAACGGCAATTCTCATAATCCTGCGGTGTCTTACTCGGAACCACATTTTCTTTTGGAGACGAGGCTTCGGATGCAGAAAAGGAGCAAGGCTGAAGAGAAGAGGAAGGAGAAATACGAGCCTTCCTACACCAACTCAACAGAAGAACGCTAAAGGCTGCGAGAGATCCAAGATACCCCCCCCGCCCCCTTCAACACCCACCCATCGCCCGATTCTAGCTCACAACCCTTTCTATTTCGATTCCGTTCAACTCAGCCAGCCGCCCCAACCCGCGCTCTTTCGTTTCTTCCCTTCTGTTCTTTTTTGAGGAGACAGGGAAGGGAAGGGGTATTTCTCCTCTCTACCGGCACTACGCTTACCCAGTCGACACGACGCTCCAGATCAACTCAACTTTCCATCGACAGCGGATCGGATGCCACATTCTTTGATCTTACACGCCTTCTTCCCTCCTTTTCTTGATGTAAATCATTTCGGCCGAGGTGGTATGAGAAGAAGGAAACAAAATCTTAATATGGAAATAAGGAAAGAGTGGGGAAGACTGAAGATTACAAGCAAAAAAAACGGGTTGGAAAGCATAGCGCCCTTGGCTTCATATTCGGGCTATTTCACGGGAATCCTTCGACTTGGACTACATGGTGCTTTGTGTGTTATAGAGCCCGGGTTCTAATGGAAGAATTTACAGAGATCTATCTGTCCGCAAAATGTGCAAACTACCTCTGTCTATTAATGCCTTGCCCCAAGTTCCGGAGGATCCTCCATGGTTTTCTTTGCTTATGTCTCTTTTCTTGAAATTTTTTTATTTTTTTCATGGGCATACGCGTCGTACTAACTTGACCTTGGGTTCAACCCGAATCCCGAGACCT
The DNA here is from genome assembly GCF_003711515.1 of Sodiomyces alkalinus F11. Taxonomy (NCBI): domain Eukaryota; kingdom Fungi; phylum Ascomycota; class Sordariomycetes; order Glomerellales; family Plectosphaerellaceae; genus Sodiomyces; species Sodiomyces alkalinus. The sequence continues at coordinate 1,772,870 of NW_021167085.1, read as the reverse complement.
TACCCTTTACCGCTGTCAATACTCTTCTTCCTTAAAAGGTGTATGGGTTCTCGTAATCCTCTTGTTATATCGTTTTGACTGACCGAGTAGTTGGGACGCAAAGACTCCCAAAACTCGGGGCGGTGGTCTCTCTAGGTACGGAGTATTTTCGGATTACTAACGTCGAACTTCGTTTACAGAGATCTTGCTTATGTCATCCAGATTGAACGGAAATAACCCCGTTCCCCGTGTCGGCAAAGCTGGACCGACGACCGACGTCATGGAGCCATCACCTCAATTGAGCTTCTCACGAACCACAGGGTCAACCACGAATCATCGTGCTCTCAATTGAAGCTTCTCTCCAGGAGCGCACCAGCATTCCTCATCTGTCAGAACCAACCACTTTTCGTTGTTTTCTTCTCGGACACTCCTTTCATTGTGTTTCTTTTCTCCGCAAATTCGAGGTGATATGCCCGGCGTACGGACAGCGAGGTTGGGGCCGCTCGCTTCGGTGCTGCGGCGTCCCATGCCCTCAAGCCTCTCGCCGTCAGCATGTGCAGGCCACATCGTGACCCCGAAAACGAGGGTACGCCATAAATCCGGACCGTACGGCTACACGCAAGCCAAAGCACTTGTATTCTCCAAGGAGGGAGAGCCTGCTGATGTCCTTCAGTACGTCCCCATTTCCCATCTCGAGAAAAACAAGACAGAGGAACACCCGACCCCCGAACCACGTCCGCCTCGCGGGCTCCAGGGTTTTTGCTGTGGATGCGAGAGCTAGCTCTACATAAACTGACCGAGTCCAATCTTGCTAGACTACATACCCACTCCATCTCCCCTTCTCTCCCGTCCGGCTCCCTCCTCCTCCGCACTCTCGCCGCGCCGATCAACCCCGCAGATATCAACACCATCCAGGGGACCTACGGCGCCAAACCTCCGTTCACATCCCTCATCGGCACCACTGAACCCTCCGCCATCCCGGGCAATGAAGGCCTCTTCGAGGTAGCGGCCGTTGGGTCCCCCGACCTTCCCTTCAAGAGGGGCGACTGGGTCCTCCCCGCCGCCTCCTCCTTTGGCACCTGGCGCACGCACGCCGTAGCCGACGCGAGCCATGTGCTCCGCATCGACAAGTCCAACCTGACCCCAATCCAAGCCGCCACCGTCAGCGTGAACCCGTGCACCGCCTACCGCATTCTCCGGTCGTACGGCCCCGGCGAGCCCATCCGCGCCGGCAGCGCCAGCAACAGCACCAACACCCCGCCGGTGGGCGCCATGCGACCCCTCGAACCCGGAAGCGGCGCCTGGTTCATCCAAAACGGCGCCAACTCGGGCGTAGGCCGCGCCGCGATCCAACTCGGCCGTCTCTGGGGCCTCCGCAGCATCAACGTCATCCGCGACCGCGACACCCCGGAAGCCACCGACGCCCTGCGCGCCGAGCTGACGGACCTGGGCGCCGACGTCGTCGTCGCCGAATCGGAGCTCCTGAGCCGCGCATGGCGCGACCGCCTCGCCGAGATCACCCGCGGGGGGCGCGAACCCCTCGGCCTCGCCCTCAACTGCGTGGGCGGCAAGAACGCCACCGCCCTCGCCCGCTCGCTCGCCCCCAGCGGCACCCTCGTCTCCTATGGCGCCATGTCCCGCCAGCCCGTCAACCTCCCCACCGGCCTGCTCATCTTCAAGGATCTCCGCTTCCTCGGCTTCTGGCTCACCCGCTGGAACGAGCGCGACCCGGAAGCCCGCAGGTTCGCCATCCAGGACCTCCTGCAGATGATCCGCGACGGCCGCTTCCGAGACGTACCCTTCGATGAGGTCCCCTGGTCTTGGGAAACCGAGGAGAAGACCCTCAAGGACGCCGTCTCCGGCGCCTTGGGTGGTTTCAGGAAGGGCAAGGGAGTGTTTGTTTTCGGGGAGACCTGAGATGACCTAGCTGTACAATCACGAACCAGTTCAAGTTGTTGGGGGGGGGGCTTTCTTCTTTTCTTGAATATATCCAAAATACTGATGTAAAGGGCAAACAAAGGATCCATACCATTTTTCCGTCTTTACTTGTATCCATTTCATTTTCTGTCAAGTTTCCGGATCCTCGTATCTGAGCCTAAAGAGAATGAGGAGCGCGCATAAACAATGTAATCATTATTCGGCCAAGGAGTTAGGCGTTACTTATGAAACATCCTGCTCAATGGTAGCTCCCCATAACCCCAACGCCGTCAGCCTGGACTAGACGGTCCACAACGCTATAACCAGGCGAGACTATCGCTTGCAACCCAAAATATATTCCCACCCAGGAAACCCCCCGAAACACCGCTGCCTCCCCCCCCTTTTGCCACTCCACCTCTCAAGCCCGGAAGGCCTGTACCAATTCATGGAGCTTATCGATGACCACGGGGGCAATGGCACCAAGAGCATCCTCGATAACGCGGTCAAAGTACAGCATAGCATCTTCCTCGTTCAACTCCAAGTGAAACCTCTCTCGTACTTTCAGCACCGCTTTGTCGGGCTCGAAGCGGATGTCGGGGATGTTGGCGTCAACCATGAGGCTAAACAGGTTAAGGATGAGGTTGGACGACTTGCGCAGCGCGGCGTATGCTAAGAAGCAGTACTGCTTGAACATCTTGAAGTGCTCCGAGTTGACGCCCCCCATGCAGTCGACCATTTCCTTTGACAGCTTCATCACGGGCGCGAAGGGCTTGGGGTCGCGGCCCAGAATGAAACCAAAGTCGGCGTGGAAGAAGTGGCCGTCGGGGGCCAGGAGCAGGTTGTCGAGGTGGCGGTCGCCGACGCCGAGGATGTACGTGATGACGCAGTATCCGGCGCAAGACTTGACGTACGTGTCGAGCGTCTCTTGCCGCAACCCCAGTGGCTGGCGGCTGTCGGGACTATGGGACTTGAGGTAGGCCAGGGCAGAGGGGATGCTTTGGAAGCTAACAGAGGGGACGAACTGGGAGGCTCCGGCTGTCGTGCTCGTCGCCAGGATCTTGTAAGGAGAGAGCTTCAGATCGAGGTTCTCTTTTTGGAGGAGTTGATCCATGAGCGTTATTATCTGGATGACCAGCTGATCCTGACGCAGGTCGTCACCCGTCTTGAATATGATGGGGTACGTCGTGCCTTGGGTAGTGCGGAACGTGACCTTGATCGGACAGAGCGATGATTTGAACACCGTCGTCTCGTCGGGCGAGACGCCGATGACATGGACAGACGGGTCAAGGGGCAAGGGTAGTGGTGGGTCGATGGTAGCCACCTCGTTCTTGGGATCCGCGAGGAAACGCTTGACCCGTTCTGTCTTCTTAGGGATGCTCTCGTGGGACAGCTTCACTTCGCCTGAAATCCTGGACAGGATGGCAATGAGCTCTGCTTGGCGGAGAAGCGTCCCTCTCGTCTCGGCACCGTCCGGCTGCTTGACCAGTTCGGTCATGAAGTCGTACGCGACTTTCCGGTACATCTCACGGTTCTGGGTCCCCTGTTCGGGGCTGTTGTCGTCGCACTCGACCATCAGGTACCAGTGAAAATAGTTCCCCAGAGTAAAGTTTGCGGCGGCGCGCGCTATCAAGAACCTGGCCAGCGAGGAATCCCGAGTGGCATCTTGAGTCGAATCGGGGGATATGTGCTCGTACTTGAGCGCCTGGACCAGCTGAAGTAGGTAGAGCAGAAGCTCATGGTCGTCGGCCTTGCGCAAGCGTTCGACGGCGTAAGCTCGGACAACCTGGCTGTCAAAGGTAGGGCCTAAAAGTTCGAGGGCGTCGTCGACGTCGATCTCCGTCCACCGGGCCAAGACCTGCTCGGCCTGCTTACGTTCGCTAGGGTCGTGCCAGTTGACGGACTTGACGAACTTGGTGACAGCTCTCTTGTCCCGCGTGAGATGATACCGGAATTTCCAGACGAGGTCCTTCTCCTCTGTGTTCAGGATATGGTTTGGCGAATAAGACATGATGACGTTCAGCTCGTCCCGGACCTTGGCATTGGGTTTGAGGTCCTTATCCAAGACACCGTGACGATGCTGGCTGCGCACCAGTCGGCGGTGTTTCGCCTCTGCCGGGTTGTCTTTCGCCCCTACCTCAGGGTCGTACACTTTTACCAGACGGCTCCCGAAGCCGGCCGAAGAGTTGTCAAGGCTGTTGATCCCGGGGCCAAACTGGACTTCTGGTGGGGGTTTGAGGGCCACGTTGGACTGGGAACCAGACATGTTCTGAAGCGACGAGATGGGAGGTGGCGGGTATTCCAAGTCTGCGAAGACGACGGGGAAGTCGAACCGAGGCAGCTCGACGTTGAGTTGATATAGTGACCGATGATAGGACTCCGGGTCCGGGGATCCGCCGTTTGCCCCGTCCTTCTCTGCGGCGGAGTCTTGGGCGCCCTGGCGGCGTTGTAAGGTCCGATGGGATCCTTTGGCTGATTGTAGGCCGCGCCTCTCGACAGTCCTGAAGACGAGCTGGTCCAGCCAGTCGACGCGGGGAATCTCCCCCATTTCGTGTTTCTTGAAAAGGCCCTCCAGTCTTTCCATCTCTTCGGCATCCTTACCGAGAGGTGCTTGTTCGCCTCTCTTCCCATGACTCCTTGTTCTTCTCCTTATGACCGCTGGTGTCGTGGTTTTATCGTGACCGTCGGCGATTTTGCGTCTGTGGACGTGGCATTTCTGACGTCCTTTCTGAACCTGGTTGTCTCGGTCGAACAGGGGCAAGGTGGTGCCTCCAAAGGGGATGGCGAGGCCTTCGGCGTCCTTTCCCCCGGCAGGAGACGAATCCCATAGAGTAATGGCGAGACAGGAGTTGAGTGGGAGGGCAGAATAATTGATTGGGAGCGTGAGCCATTCGTTCCATCTGAAATGCCAATGGTCAGTCGAAGCCGCGAGTGCGACCAGCAAGGAGCATGTCAAGTGGGATGGCAATCTGACCTCCGTTCTGTGCGAAACGACTTGTATGCTGTCTGGACCGGAACTGTCAGAGGCTTGGAGCCTGCCCACACCTGGGCCGTTACATAGAGATCCGAGTGCGGACTACATGCCGGGTTAGCGAGTGGCTAGGAGTGTGGACGAGGAGACGGGACTAATATCAAGGAGGCATCCCACCTCGAGTTAGAGCCGACATGTCGAAGCTCTGCGTTTTCGAACTGGGTAGATGGTGGTAAAGGAGGTTCGTCGCCTTCTAAGTTTATTCTACGGAGATGGTATCAGCGATTCATGTTGGACCGTTGTTTCTCTTTTTCTTTCTCTTTTTCTTTCTTCTTTTCCCCCCTTCTTTTCTTTCGATATGGACACATTTCGCGATAGGGGGGGACGGGGCGGGCGGAATGGGTATTCGTACATGCGGATACTGACGGGGTGATGTAGCGACTCTGAGGTGGCGAAGGAGAAGGGTTCCATGGTCGGGAGCCGCCGGGGATGACAATGCTTTATCTGGAGAGCCCAAGTGAGTCTGGCAAGGAGGTGTAAGAAGAAGTAAGAATTGAATGACCGTTTACGGGATGGCGATGGATATGCCAGGTGGAACGATACGTACCTCCGTACCTTAGGTAGGTACCTTACCTTCGAGGATCTTCTTGCAGCTCCCCGCGTCATGCTTTGGATTTTGGGGTCGTCGATAAGATAAGCCTTGGCGCTTTCATCCCAAGAACGTCAGGGAGACGTGGGTCCAGGTACATACATGTACAAAGTACGGATGATTACTACGGAGTACGGGAGATACCTACCCCACCAAAGCCTTAACTTTGTAATTACCTTACCTATACTGGAGGGAAGTCGCGTCCCATCAATCTTTCGACGCGACAAAGGAAAGAGCAACCCACATGGAGACCAACCACTAGACCCGAACCAACCCGTTACTTCATTCGTTTCTCTTTGGGAACTGGAACTCTTGCTTCTTTCCTCTGAATCTTCATCAGCAAAGTCTGCCTATCCAGTCAATCCGGTCTTTCGTGCACCAAAATCCACCAGCCAATCTCTCTGCAAATCCGACTTTATTGCGACTTATCCCAAAGGACTGGTTTGCCCACGATGCCTGCCGGGGATTGTTCCTCTTCGCCGCCATCCGAATCGGCGTCAAGCGATGGCGGCAGTCCAGCGCCCGAGCAGCGCTCCCTCGCCATCCGAGATGGAAACAGCAGCAAACGGAAACGTGCCCTGACGGCAGGTTCGACGAATGGCGCAACATCTTCCCGGAGACGTACACAAGAGGCGGGCCCGGACTTAGATCATGAGGGCATGTCGGACGAATACGACCCCGACCAATCCATGGAGGAGAGGCGGCGTCTTCAGCGGGCCTTCCGCAACCTGCAAAAGGACGTCGCCGAGAACATGGAGGAATACATGCAGCCAAACTCGAAGGGTCTGCAGGAGGCCCTCCTGCAAGCCAACGAGCTTTCACGCGATGTAAAGCAGACCAACGAAGCCGCCATCGATTCTAACCTTCTCACCACCGTCGTTGACCTGTCCTACCGCAAAACCCTTCGTCTTGTCCAGGGCAGCGCCGCACAGGGCGTCGACGCGGACGAGTTCGTCTCCAAGTGCATCACCTACATGCGTCAGGGCGGCGGCATAGTCGAGGACGACGCCCCCAGCCTTTCCAGCACGCAGCGTCATCGCCGTCGCACCACCACGAGGGGCCAGTCTGGCGGGGCCCTAGGCGTCAACGACGACGCCGACGACGACGAAAACGACGAAACCCTCAACTGGCCTCACCTGGGCCGCTACGCCTGTCTCCCCCACACTCGGCGCCCCGCCCTGACGGGGTTCCTCGTCGGCCCGCTATCTTCGGAGAAGAAGGTCCGCAAATTCGTCAAACGAACCGCGCCACTACGCCGCGAAGACCTAGCCGAGACGCGACCGGAAGTGCTCGACGTCGAAGCTCTCGCCAAAACCGAGAACGACCTCACCGCCGTATGCGCCCGCATTCTCAAACAGCTCCGCGACGTCCAGGCCCGGGCCCAGGCCACCCTGCAGGACATCTTCGAGCGAAACCCGGATATGGATCCCGAGGAACAGGCCCGCCTCATGGATCGCCACGGACTCCGCGACACCGGCGGCGTGGATCTGCTGCGCTTCGTCGTGAATCCGAAGTCATTTGGTCAGACTGTTGAGAACATGTTCTATGTCAGCTTCCTCATTCGGGACGGCCGTGTAGCTGTTGAGTTTGACGAGAACGAACTTCCTTCTTTGAGTCGGTTTTTGTTTTTCCTTTTTTCTTTTTTCTTCCTTCCCTCCCTATATTTACACATGCCCCCCTGCTGACACCATTACCAGGTCCGGTGGACAGAGGAGACACAACAAATAATCCCACGAGGCCGAGCGAGACCGCAAAGCACCAGGCTATCTTCGCCATGGACATGAAAACTTGGCAAGACATCATAGACACATTCGACATTAGAGAACCCATGATAGAACATCGGAAAGAAGCACAACAATCTGGACCCGGCGCGAGAGGTTGGTATAGCTAGGACGACCCGGAATAAGGACGGTGCGGCGTTGGTTGGTCCTTGTGTGATACATATCTGTCATGCGTATCGGCGCTTTGGTGTTTTCGATGATACCTTTTTGATGTCCTTCTCGTCTTTCTGAGGACGCGGGTACAGCTTGTGACAATATCAGCTTGAGATGTCTTTGGATGTCATGGTTGTGGTGGAAACCTATCTAAGACGAATGAAATGGGAAACGGATTGGAAGAGACGAATGACAGCTTGCTGGCTGTTATTCCCTCCATTGTTTTCACTCTCACTGTCAATCTCGCTCGGGATGACCTCGACTTAACGGTCTCTGCTTACTTCTGCACTTTTCGGCCACTCATTAACTCACCCCAAGTTTCTAGGCTTGAACGAGGCCATCTGCGTCTATCCAACTTGACCCCCGGAGACAATAGGCCCTCGACCTTTCAGTCAGTCAGTCGGCGACCCCATCCTCCCGACTCATGCTATCAACTGCGCCGGCTTGTCCTATTTACGATGCGACAGTCTAAATCGCGGGCATTGTCTTACCCACCTTGTCAATCTAATACGAGCACATCGTCGAGACCCTCCTCTTCCGGCCCCTTCCTTTGTTCGCGTCGTCTTTGTTTCTTGTTCTCCCTTTCCTCCCCCTTACCCTTAACTCCGCATCCGGAAAACCAGGCGAACCTCTTCGTACAATCCATTTTCATCTTGGCAGTTGCATGCCATGCCCTCACCTGGTCAAAGAAAACTCGAAGCATCCCTAATTCCCGTTCTTTCAGTGAGAGGCACGGATCAAACGAAGAAAAGAAAATAGAAGACGAACAAGGAACCGATTGCATTCCTGGCCGGCATGATGCTGAGCCCATTAATGGAGCAACCGAGGGAGGCCGTGTCTTCTTTTCTTTGTTCACTGCATCGCCCTTGTGCTTTATTTCGCGACACACAGAGTCAGCCCACCACCCCTGACAAGCATCTCAATCAACGTTCGAGTCCTTCACATTGATATTTCTTTGTTGAGTTCAACGACTACGAGTGTTGTTGAAAAGGATGGGCGCAGGTACCGAGCTCACTGCTTCGTCTGCCTGGTCAACCTCTCCCCCTTTTTCTTCCTTCTCCTCCGTTCTTTTTCTCTCTGTGTCGTTGCCTTGAAAAGATAGCCATCAGCCATCAAAATAACTGTCGTGCTGCCTGTTAGTGATTTGTCTCACCTGCATGCATATAGTGTCCAACTCCTTTCCTGCTGTGTAAGTCTCTCCGATCTCCTCGCAGACTCACCTCAACAGGAGAAGAAAACCCGAACCCCATGATGGCATCGGAGGATCCCAAGGACGAAGAGACTAGGGACCACGGACCCGAGACTACCTCGGAGGCCGACGCTGGGGCAAGTGGCCATAAAACTCCCCCAGGGGATTCCACCCCAGAAGAGCCGCAAGAGCCGCAAGGCGGAGAGAGGTCGCAATCCGACCTCTCTCGCTCCGGCCACCGACCGGCCGACATCACCATCCCTCCCCCTCCCAGCCTTAACGCGTCAGCAAAACACGGAAGCCAGTCATCTCCAGCCAAAGGGCCATCCCCAGCCGAGCTCTTGCAAGAAGGCAAACCTCCCAAGCGAAGGACCGACACCTCTTCTTTCCACAACCTGCCGCGAGAGCCATCTACTCGGCCGCCCAGTCGGCCCATGAGCTTGATAAGCCGGGCCACGAGTGCGGCTTCCCATGCGGCGCTTCACGGCGGCATGTTCGGCGGGTTCCCTACCCTCCGGGACCTCGTCACGGCGTTCCAAGGCGAACGAAAGCGGCGGGAGAAGATCGAGAAAGAGCTCTACGGTGTTCGCCGCCAACTGGAAGATGAGGTACGCCGGAAGGACCTGAAAGAGAGCGAGGTCAAGACCCTCGAGAAGCAGCTCGAACAGACCAAGAAGGCCAAGGCTCGAGCGCGGCGGAATCTCAATGTCCCGTCCATCAATCCAGGGGAGCAGCATGTGACGAGGCAGTTGTTGGAGCAAAGTCGGGGCGAGTCTCCCAGATCTGAGACGCAAGAGGTGAGTAGTTGATCTACCTACTAAGATTCTCCGTTTTCCGGGGACTTTGTGTAATAACACCCCAAATATAGGAGGTTTTCGAGTCCGTTATGACAGAGGAGAACCATGAGATGGAAATTCTCAAGACGAAGCTGGAGACCGCCGAAGGAGAGAACGAGATTCTGAAGACGGATCTGGCACGAGCGCGAAATGAGATCGAAGCCTACGGAGAGGACTTAAGCAGAACCGAAAAGTTTTGCGAAGCAGAGACCGCCAAATTGAGCGAGCTCCAAGAAAAGTATGATGCACTCCAGGCGACTCGGTTCGGCAACTTGAACCTCGACCAGGCTCCTTCCTGGGCCAAGACCCCCAGAACCGGAGGCGGGCTATCTGGGATGGGGTCATCGCAACCCGAATCCTCGAAGAAGTCTTCGCCGCTGATACCAAGTCCGGGCTCAGGGGCAGGATCCGAAGCCACGGCCGGGACTCGCTACCGTCAGCGCTCCGCATCCTTGGCGTCCCGCTTCTCCGACGGCGGTTTCGACGAGAGGCCGACCATTTCCAGGGAAGACTATGACATCCTCCTGGAGCACTTCGTGCGGCAGGAGATCAACGATGAGATATTTGACAACGGCAGATCCGCCCTCGCCACCGTCGTCACTGCTACCGAAATGGCCAGGGCCGGCATTGAGCAACAGGCAGAATTCCTGAACGACTTTGTCCAGCAGGACCAGAACTCGAAGCCTTACACCTTCGTGAAGGAATACGATCCATCTGAGGACGACTCTAACGAGGACCTCGGAGAGCATGCGCGGAAACAAAAAGAAAGGTGGCAGAATGAGCTGAAAAGGCCGCAAAACGAAAGCAATGAGACCGACAAAGACGTAAGACAATCCTACACTATCTACCGGGAGTGAAGAGGGACGGAAATGCGTGGCCCCTTTGTCTATGTCCGGATACTAACATTAACGGGGCGGTTTAGGCAAGAGGTTGCGATTGCGGCGGCGACGGTGACTGTCCACAAAAGCTCAGGAAAGCCCAGCAAGAGATTGAACGGCTTCACGAGCAACTTTCCAAACAAAGGGACTGCGACGGTGACTGTGAGGAGCAGCTGAGGAAAGCCCACGAGAAGATTGCCGCACTTCACGAGTCGTGGAAGAAACAACTTTCCAAGCTCGAGTACTCCCGCAAGACTGCAAAAGACCGTGCAGAATTTTTTAAAACGAAGCTCGACATGGCGAATATGAGCCTTAAGAAGGCGGGTAAGCGGCTAGACGCACAAAAAGCTACCATTGCGAAATGCCGAGACGAGATCGAGCTCGGAATCCGCACCCAAGCAAAGCTCAAGACCAAATTGGAGGAAAATTACGAAGAGACGGCCAAGCTAAAACGCAAGATCGCCGATAGCCACGAGGCCTACGCCACGGTCTCGAAACAACTGGAAGAGGCAAACCAGGGGATCCGGAGGCTCGAGGCCGACATCGAAACAGTGAGAGCATATATTTCAAAACCCGAAAACGAGATGGATCGCCTCGAGGGGAATCTTCAGAGGTGGACGCGAGAAGTGGCGAGCGTCGACTCCGAGTTGACAAAACTCAGGGCGCGCCAAGAGAGGGCCAAAACCCGCCGCCTACCCGGTCCTGACCCCATCGCCCCAGTCACCCGCGCGCGAGCTCAGGACATGGACGCCAAGGTCGCGGAGCTGACCGAGAAGAAGAACGAGATTGTTGGGACCATAGGCCGCATTCGAGGGCGCCTCGACACTCTGGCCGGGGACAAGCCGGAGGATCAGATGCGGCGTGAGGTGCAGGAGAAGCAGCAGCAGGAGAAACAGCAGCAGCAGCAGCAAAGCACCATCGGATCGGCCGTGCGTTGGCTCCGGGGTAGCGGAAAATCGTCACAGGCCACCCAAGCCGAGGTGGATGCGAAGGATAAGCAGATCGCCGATCTGGAAGAGAAGCTTGCAGAAGCCCAGCACAATCTCGCGAGCCTCAAAAAGCTGAACAAGAACGAAGAACCCGATGTGGTCGCAATCGAAAAGGAACTGGCCAAAGCCAACAAGGACCGCCGCGACATCCTGGGCCAGAAGACGATAGCCGAAAAGCAGAGAGAAGAAAGCATGAAGGCTGCTGCCAGGCTAGAGGAGGAATTGGAAGCCAAGAAGAAGGAGGTGGCCCAGGTCGAAGAGCACGTCAAGCAGCACATAGGGCTGGCGAACAAGACGGTCAAGACGTTGCGCGCCATCATTTCGACGCTCCGCGACGGGCCGGATGCGGACATCCAGGAGACAGAGCGTCTGATCGGTGTCGTGCGGGACCAGACAATCGCCGCCAGCGGCTCCGGTCTTCCACAAGCCGACAGGATCAAGATGGAATCCATGGGCGAGGGCCCGGCATCTCAGCTGCGGCGACTGGATGTGTTGGAGGCTGAGCGTGCAAGGCTCTTGAAATGCCTGCAGGACGAGCTGGCGGAGAAGAAGAGAGAGGCCCAGACCGTCGAGGAGCTGCAGAAGGAGCTCGATCGGCTGCAGAAAGCAGGGGAGAAGCCTGAAGCTCATATGGACCTCAAAACAAAGGTGGGAGAGCTGACGGACCAACTCGAGCTTCTGAAGCAGGCCAGAGAGAAGCTGGAGAGGCTGGAACGCGCCGATATCGACAGGGAGGAGATGAAAGCCGAGGCGGACTGCCTTTCCGGAGCGATTGAATTGCAAGAATCGAACCCGGTTGAGAAAAAGAAGCCCAAGTTGCGGCGGGAACTCAAGACGCTTCGCGACGACATAAATGCCAAGGATGCGGAGATGGACAAACTGAACAACAATCTCGCGAGCATGGACGGGCAGCTCCGAGCATTGGTGGGAGATCCAACTGTTGCCAATATCAACAAGCACATCGAGCGTCTCGAAGCACAGCTCGACGACGCTGCCGCTAGACTTCAGGCATCAGGGTACCTGAAGGCCCGCTACGACGAGCTGCGGGAAAAGACAGACTTAGAGCGACGCAAACGCATCAGCGACCTCGAGGTCGATATCGCAAACATGCGCGAGGCCCTGGACAGGAAGAAGGGCGAACGCAGGGAAGAGATGGACGGCATTATGGCGACGACGGCCGTTTTGGAGCAGCGCCTGAAGGAGTCGGAAGAATACCGCGAGCGCCGCGAGGCGGCTCTGGACAAACAGGCGCGGGAAACCCAAGTGCTGAAAGAACGCATCCGAACCCTCGACAGCGACCTAAGCAGGACAAGAGACAGACTTGAGGAAGAGACGAAAAAGGGCGAACGGAATGTTGTGCTCATTGCAAAACTCAAGACAGAGTGTAAGAAATTGGAGACTGAGCTCGCGGCTGCTAGGAAAGAACGGGAGGCGGAGAAAGCCAAGCTCGTTAAAGCTCTCAAGGAGCGAGAATTAGAGCTTGCGAAGGCGCGCACTGAGAAGATTCAGCTCGAGCGACTGCTTGGCATTATCAGGAAGGACTTGAAGTCTGCCATGGACCGAGTGGGCAAGGAACCGGCCAATGATGAAGGAGAGGCCAGGTTCGGCAATTCCGCGCATGAAATCGTATCCCAGCTGCAACGGCTCGAGGAGAACATCCGGGAACGCGTCCGCGACAAGGATGAGGAACTGAGGCACCTGACGAGCCAGCGGGACAAGGAGTTCAACGGCCTACAGAAAGAGATGGAAGAACTTCGACGAGAACTACACCAATACCAGCAAGAGGCGCAACAGGAAGGCCAGGTTAGTTCGCAGCACCTGGACCATGCCAACAACGAACGGCGGCTGCGTCGTGCGCTCCAAAAAGCGGAACAAAACCAGAAGGTCCTTGCAAACTTGCGCGACGTAGCTGAGACGCGGCTCAACAGGGCCGAGGAAGAACTCGAACAGCTGCTGCATGACTATGGTGTTTACGAGAACGAGGTCAAAATGGACTTCGACTACCTCCACACTAAACATCGCCGTTATGCGGAAGACATGGAGAAGACCATAGAGTCGACTTCGAAAGAGATGGAGGTGAAGCAGGCCATTATTGAAAGTCTAACGAACCAAATCGGCGAGCTCGAGGTTCGCTTGGAGGAAAAGGAGGAGGAATTGAAGACGCTATGCAGTCTAACGTTTTCGACGAGCACCGACGAAGACGAGGTGGAGGAGCTCAGACAAGAGCGTGATCAGCTCAACGGCCAAGTGCGCGAAATGCAGCAGCAGTTGGACGTCTACGCGGAGCGTGCGAGAGCTTCGGGCGACACGGAGAAGCTCAAGAAGAAGATTGCAGACCTGGAGCATCAGCTGAGTGCCGTGACGAAGAGCAACTCCGGCGACACGGCCGCCGTCGAAGCCGCGCGGCGAGAGATTGAGCGACTTAGGAAGTTGCTGGCTAAACTTCAGAGCACGACAAAGGACGCCAACAATACGCTGAGCCCTCGAACTACAGGCATTGTGAACGACTTTCCCGAGCACATGAAGAGAATCAGTTCGCTCGAAGCAGAGCTGAAGGAGGTCAAGAACGAAAGAGATTCGCTACTGGCGAGTAAAGCCAGTCTCCAACAGGGCGACATCCCAGAAGCACGCGAGCGGAAGCCCACGTCGACGGCCGATCGACTCCAAAGCATGCAAAGAGATGGCCTGGTCGACGCAGGGAGCGAAGATCTGACGAAGTCCGGTGAGGAGACTACCTGGGGTCAAAGAGAATTTGACGACACCAAAGACATTGCCAGGGTACAACGCAAGGTGGACGAACTAGAGGCCCTGTTGAAGGCGAAGACGGACGATTTGACGCGTTCGCAAACTGAGCTGGACCTCATGAGAAGGGTGCAGTCGGCGGAGAAGGATAATATGCGACTGAACGATCAGGAACTCCAGGCGGTTCGAGAGGAGTGCGACCAGGCGCGTCGAGAACTGGGATCGGTGCAGAAGCAGATGAAATCGGCACTTGGTCAGGTTGAGTCTCTGAAGAGGGAGAAGAAGCAGCTCGAGGAGGAAACGCGGCGGACCGAAAAGGCACTCAGTGGCGAACGCAAGTTGCTGCAGCAGCGCCAGAAGGACGAACAGAAACCGGCGGCAGACGGGACCACCGTGGCCGATGAAGAGCTCCGGGAGTTCGAACAAGCACTGGAGGCCGGGAGCGCGAAGCTGAAGCAACAACTCGGCAGCGACGGACCAGAGGAGCTCCCAACCGCTGGCCCATCAGTCCAAACGGTCGACAGTAGGTCCCACGAGGCTAAGGAGAAGCGGGCGGAGCCGAAGTCGAATAGCAAGTCGGACGAGGGTGAACGACTCGAGTCGAAAGCATGGAGTGACATGGCCCAGGCGCACAAAGTCATAGCCCGAGCGCTAGAAGTCATAGCCCGAGCACACGAAGCCATGCCCACGGGGCCCCGCCCTAGGGGACCAATCATGCCGTCGCTTCCCACGGACGATGACACCGAGACGAAAGAACCCACTTCGGACGCAGGCACAGGTTCCAAGGACGAAGAAGAGGCTGGCGCTCGTTCGACCCCTGGCTGGTTCGGACGTGACGATACTCCCTCCGAACAACAGGCGGGACTGGGTCAGCCAAGCACGGTCGCGCCGCACGGACTGAGGTGGGGTGCGGTGAGCGAGCTGGCCCGGTTCGCCGGGGAGATGGCGGCATCGGGCTTCACGAGCTGGAGCCTAGTGGCAGCGCTGCTCACGACGGCGGTCTCCGAGGCGGGGCTTCTGCCACCACTGCTCTTGGGTATTTTGATGGTCTGTAGGGGGTGGATGTCGCGACGCGGACGGTTTGCGGATTTGCCAGGGCAGCCACGGCAGCCACGGGCGTCGTGGCCGAGGGTCACCTGGTGGGTCGTGGCCGGCCTGCTGGTGCAGATCGTCCTGTTCTACCTCATGTACGTCGGGATGCGGGCGTACGCGGACTACAAGAAGCTGGCGGATTTGGCGGATTTGTGGATGTCGGCCAACGGGGTCACAGGAGGGTCGCCGCCCGACTTGATACAGATGAACCACCTATCGGATCTGTCGTGGACGCGGGAGGATCTAGGAGATATTCTGGACGAGTCGTAGTCGCCGGGTGAGTAGGCGGCGCTCGCATGTCACCCGTCAGTGCAACAGAAGCCGAGATTAGGTACGTTGGGAGAGCTGGCATAGACAAGAGTAGTTCATGGTGCCTGTACGGGGGGTTCATGAGTTGGGCGAAGGAGCTGGAGGAGCTGAAGGAGCTGAAGGAGCTGGAGGAGCGAATGCGTGTATTTAGACTGAGGTTCGGCGCCATGGTGTCTTGTGAATTTTCTGATGGATTTGGACTTTTGACGTTCTGGTTCCTAACCTCGTGATTCATTCCCAATACTAGTTCGTGTGTTGTCTTTAAAGTCTCTTCGATGGAAATAGGGAGGCATTATTTTGACTGCTTGGACCTGCAGAGTGAATGAAGTTGGTGATGACGGAACAAGTTGACACCCGAAAGCGGAAGTTCGGCCTAAATGTCGGTCCGAAATTGGCGTTTCAATTGGCTCTTGTGCATATTCCGTGCTCACGTAAGCTCACCGTGGCCCAGTCCGAGGTCCTCGGTCATCACAAGTCCCATGAAAGAGTAACCGCACTAATACTCCGTACTCGTCACTGGACCGTTGTATTGTGGTGAAGTCATCTTTTTTTTTTTTCTTTTTTTTTTTTCTTTTTTTCTTTTTAGTTGTCCTACCCAGCTAGAAGATCATTTGAGGTCGCACTTTCTCTCCATGCCGTTTCTTAGTGCAAATATTTTCATATTCGGTAGGAAGTACTCGATTTATACCTGCCGCATACAAGATATTGGTCATTCGAGTGAGGAAAGTACAGGAGCACTTGAAGCATCCTGAAACCCACATGCGGATACACAGCCTGGCTCCTACCCCCATCGTTCTTGCCGAGGACACCGGATACAGCTTTAGAAGCTACACGAGGACGGCGACGGCGAAGGGTCCATGTCCATGATACAACGCTCTCCGACTGCGCTAAATCCCGGTACATGTAGTTATAATAAAGAAGCTCCTTTGTCATCCCGCTCTATATCGTCATACACAATACCTTAGGTACCAATACACCAGTGTTGAACTACCCACACTTCCTGCTTGTCATCTTTCTTTTGCATCTCATCTCATCCGACTTACATAGACACCTCTCTTTCTACCTTAATCGACTGGTATTTTCTTCTGTCGATGCATGATGCTTTCATGAGCACAACATCGCTTGCTTGCTCTCCAAAGTCCTATGCGAGTATTTTCTAATTCAAGACTCGGACTCTCTGGGTTGTCTCTATACGCTTCCACTTCCACTTCCTACCCCATACGCCGACAGAAACCCTCCTTCATCGCCGGGCTACCTTTAGTCTGCCATTATCCGGTTCGTTCGTCACCCTCATCATTCTCGTTCTCCTCTTCTTCCTTGGCCATGGCGTCGTCCAAGCTCGTCCCGTCCAATCCTTCGGACGTGATGGTCATCCGTGATCTCACCCCCAACCTCACCACTCTCTCCGTCCCCTTTCTCCGTGCCGGCGCCATTCGGATCGGCGGACGTGCTACCCTCGCTCGTCTCCCTACGGGCAACCTCGCCGTCTTCTCGCCCGTCGCCTTGACCCCCGAGGTCCGAACCAAGATTGACGAATTGGCTGGACCCCGGGGAGGTACCGTCTCCCATATTGTCGCCCCTGACCTCGAGCACCACATCTTCCTTTCCGAATGGAAATCCGCTTTTCCCGGCGCCAAGCTCATCGGCCCTGCCGGTCTCCCCGAGAAGCGAGCGAAGACCGCCGCTCAGCACAACCCGGACCCGCGCATCAAAGACGACCCTTTCGCCGTCGTCTTCCCCCTCGGCGACGAGGCGAAGAAGCGGTCCGTCAAAGTGGACCCGGACTTCGACGCTGCCTTCGACTACGAATTCGTCGACGCCCATGCCAACCGCGAGATCGCCTTCTTCCACCGCCCGGACCGCACCCTCATCCAGGCCGATCTGCTCTTCAACCTTCCCGCCCACGAGCAGTACTCGCGCGTCCCCGAGGACCAGCGCTCGACCTCACGACTCGCTGATCGCATTTTCACCGCCCTTCAGACCACCGAAGGTGACTTGACCTGGGTCCGCCGTTTCCACTGGCACGTCGCCTCTCGCCGTAACCGCCCCAGCTTCAATGCCAGCATCAGGCGCATCAACCAGTGGGACTTTGTCAACATTGTGCCTTGCCATGGTGAGACCATGCTAGGCGATGGCAAAGAGAGGTTCCGGAACGTTTTCGCCTGGCATCTGCAAGACGAGCCCAAATAACGAGGAATAGCGGCTTTCGCATCATTTCCCTTCTTCCTTTCACCTTCTCTCAGCACTCTCATTCATCGTGATAACTCCCATGTAAAACTATTCGTTTTTTTATACCTTATTCCCTTGTATCCCTATCCTACTATTGTTAGCTATGGGCGTTGGCCATGTCAGGATGTTGGAAAGCAGGATAGAATGTTGTTGTCCTATGTTGGCACCAGAAGTGAGCCAATGCAGGGGAAACCTCCGAGGCCTAGGGCATCACCGGACCGTCTTGGCTCGTGGCTGAGCACCCCGTATTGCTGCCAGCCAAGTCTCGCGCTCGCATCGTGCCGTGGCTTGGGGTTGGTTATGGGACGGGCGAAGGATAACCACATGGCTAGAGACGAACTTGGAATGCCAATAATGTCTCCGCGGCACCTATCTCATGGGCAACGAGCTTCTATGAATATATCATCAAGTAGGTATCAAAGTCCGTGTATTCCTCAAGACAAGATACTCCTTCAGCCGTCTGCTCTCTGCCCTGATCCCGCTCTTCTCTGGGTACCCCTTCTCTACCCCTTCTCTGCTCCGCTCTGCTTCTGCTCCTGCTCCTTCTCCCATGTTCACCCCCCTGACCCTCTTCAGCTTAAGGGTCCCCGTCATGTCATTACGGTGTTCAGAGGTGTTCAGTGGGGGGGAAATTAACAACAGTCTCCGGTCTCTAGTCCCCGGACCTGATAACGACGGCAGAAGCTTCCGGTGCGGCCAAACCAACAAAAAGTCAAGAAGTAAAAGAGGAAGAAACAAGAGTTTGCCCGGCTCCCAGAGACACAAAGCGCAGGAGAACAATAAAAGAGAGGTGTAGGGGGGGGGAAACGGAGCCGAGGGGGAATAGAGAGAGAGAGAGAGGGGGAGAGAGAGAGCAAGAACTGCCTCTAAAACCCATCCTATCTATCCTATCCGAGATGTCTTTCGATAGTCAAAGTCGCAGGCCCCTGCTTCGCTCAGATAAGGGAACCTTGGCGACCTGCGTCATCCCACTCAGAGCGCGCTTCCGATGAGGACATCGACTTTCTCATATCGCCCCCGGAGGCGGGGGAAGCTCTGATGCCCGCCTTGTGCTCTTCCAGAAATCCAATGCCTCCACCGTGTCACCTCCCTTCTCGTCCTCGTATGCGAAGAGAATCTACAGAGAATTTGTCAGCTTGTTTCATCCATCTCCGCACAACATAAAAGCCAGGAGAGAACTCGCCTCGTGTGTGCTGCTGTGGAGCATCCGAATGTTCTTATGCGGCACAATATGTACAGCGCCGTTCTCAATGTGCCTGAGCTCGATAAAGTTGGGTTCAAACGCCAAGATCCAGGGGTAACTAAGCGCAAAGCTGTGAGGCGTGCCTTCCCAGTCGATCCGCCACTCGGGCCGCGCTCGCCATCCATTGCGGTTAACAAAGAAGGAGAACTCGGAGTAGTTGAGCAGGAACTCGCCGTTCAGCCGCTCGATGTGGATCGGCTTGACCGTCTCCTTGCGCGCGACAAAGTCGAGGCTCGTGTCGGCCTGGTCGAGCAGCGACTGCGTCTCCAGCGTCTCCAGAGACACCACCTCGAACCCGCGCGCGCACGCCACGCACAACTTGCTCTTAAGGAAATGCACCGACGACGACTCGGTCGGGATGTAGAACTCCTTGAACGGCTTGAGCTCATCCTGCCCCGAGAACATCTTGCCGAACCCCTTCTGCTTCTTTCCCTTGGAGAAAGCATCCGTCGGTTCGTACACCTTGATGGTCGTCGACAGCGCCGACGACTTGACGCAGCAGACCAAGTGCCTGCCGAGGCAGATGCCCGTCTTGAAGAAGTTGCAGTGGCTCTGGATCTTCTTGGGCCGTTTCGACAGCGCCGGCTCGTTGGGGTCCAGGGCCGACAACGGGTACGAGTACACCGCCTTGTTGGACAGCACCAGCAGCAGCCCGTATTCCTCTAGCACGTCCACCTGTTGCACCTGTGTCGTCTCGATGACCCGTTTCGGCGACGCGTCCTTGTTCTTCCGGTCTGAAACGAAGATGCCCGTGTCCGTGCCGTAGATGAGCTTGCGTCCTCCGTCGCAGGGGGTGACACAGTTGATCTGGTTCGCGCCCGCGAAGTGCCCAGACGAAATGACCGTCGTGTTGAAGAAGTCGGCTCGCGCTCGCAACCGCTTCTGCGCATCGTCAATGAACTGCAGCCACTTTTCCCTTCCGGCTTGGTTGGCTGCGTAGAGTGTCAGTTCGTAGCCGGCTTTGCCCAAGTGACGGAACGTAATGGGCCAGCCGTCGCTCTTCTTGCTCTCCTTTACATTGTTCAAAGGCAACAGGCCCGACGACGATCTCTTGGCTCCGTTCTGGGGAATGACTTCGTCCATCTCCTTGATGGATAATAGTTCGAGTGGAATAGGCTGCAGCGCCAATTCGTTAGCATTGGGAGGAGAGGGACACACTCATACCAACAAGTGTTTGACGGGGGAGGGTGGTTCTGGCTCACTCTTCGGTACGCCTTCACCTCCTCGGCCTTCCCAGCCTGCTTCACTCTGACGAGGAGAACAGCGTGGTCGAACAGATAGGAGGTGATCTCGTTGGTGGAAGACGAGTCATGCGGCGTCTTCTTCAGCTGGCTCTTGAAGATGATCTCACGCCCGTCCTCCGTGAGTTTGAGGTCGACCTTCTCGTTAGGTCGGAACCGCAGCTGCTCCTGAAGCCTCCTGAGGTAGAACCTGTTCTCGGCCTTGCCGGATTCGCGGTTCACCCTGCCGAGAAGGTCGCGAATCGTGATGAGCACCTTG
Source organism: Sodiomyces alkalinus F11 (assembly GCF_003711515.1). Classification (NCBI taxonomy): domain Eukaryota; kingdom Fungi; phylum Ascomycota; class Sordariomycetes; order Glomerellales; family Plectosphaerellaceae; genus Sodiomyces; species Sodiomyces alkalinus. Next base: position 1,752,416 of record NW_021167085.1, on the reverse strand, counting down.
GGGATGTCTTCCTTATCGGCGTTCTTCTCCTCGGTATGCTTGAGCACGGCTTCGAGTAGGAGCGGGTAGCGCGCCAACCGCGTCGTTGGCTTGGTGAGGTATCCGTTCAGCTCCAGCTTTCTTGACTCTTTCCGCCTCTCGATTTCGTCCACAAACTTGGCAAAGTAAGGATTGATCGCCTTCTCGTTTTCGAACTGGTGCTTGGCCTCCAGCTGCTTAGAGCCGTACCAGATGAATGGCTCGAACTGAGGGGCGAATTCGAGGAAGATGTCGCCTACATTGCCGACCACGGGGTCTTTCTGCTGCCGTTCGGTCAAAGCCCTTGCGAATCGTGAACTTACGAGATGCAGGCTGGGATGGTCGATAATGTTGCTGAAGATGGCCTTGACAACCTTCTCGCGTCGGTTGGCGGGAATGGGGGAACCCTTGGATCGCAGTGGGATAATCCAAAAGTCGCGCAGATACTCCAGGTCCTTGACGAAGTCTCTCTCGGTGTAGCAGATCTCCGAGATGACTTCTTGTCTCTTCTTTTCCATGTCGTCCACCTTGTCTGCAATCTCGCGGGGCACCGAATTAATCCAGAGCTTCTGCTCGTCCGTCTGGTCGGCATCGTCCTCGTTCACCACGGCGCTGTCCTCCTTCTTCAGACCAGGTCCCATCTTCAGATTCAGCCGAGAAACTTGCTCCAGACGCCGGGGGCATGCGATCGAGTAACAAAGGTTGTCGCGTGTGCATGTCGGCGAGTAACACTCCGACAAGAGCACAAAGACGCCATTCACAGCCGGCTTCTCCTCCGGTTGATCTGTTAGGGTCTCGCGAAATTGGTACATCTCCGACGTCGAGTCTCGCAGACGGTGTTCGTACGTGACGTCGTGGAAGAACTTTTGCGCATCCAGGGCGCGGCCGAGGAGGAGGGCGAGATTCCTGTCCGTAGTCCGAATGATGTACGACAGGACGTCCACGGCCTCTGCTCCGCTGAAGGCGTTTTTGTACGTCAGCTCGTTCTTCGTCCGGTCTCCGGTAATGATCTTGTGCCTGAAACACTCGGCTACTCGTGAGAGCATTGCAGGATATACCAGGGGGGAACGTATTTTGGCGGTCTGGGGACGTTCGCTCTCGATGGATTTGGCCGACTTGCTGATGGAAGACCTGTTTGCCACTGTGGTGACGTCCGAATCCATAGTCGGTGTGGAGACGGTCACCGTCGACGCCATGGACATGGACCGCTGGCCGTCTCCGGTCGACGAGGCCATGCTGGTCGTTCTCGTCTGTGAGCCGGGCATCGGTGTCGGGTACCCTCCACTCGCATAGCCATTGGAGCCGCCGCCGACATTATAGCCAGCTGGAAGTTCGGCTGGGACTCTCCTGTTGGGAATGACCCGTCCGCTCATGGTCTGGTAGGTGTTTTGTTGATGAGGGTGCGAGTTCTCTCGGGCAGGTGGGTAGTGGCCCGTCATGGACATGGATCGGTCATCGTGACGTTCGGGAACAACTCGCCCTTGCGCTGTGGTGCGTGCCGAGCTATGGGGACCGGGACCGTAGGGAGGCTGTTGCCTCGGGACGTTGCCGTACGCTGACGCTGACGGTGGCTGCTGGTACTGCTGATACGTACTCGGAGGGGGTTGATAGTGATGCGGCCTTGGAACCGAGGCGAGAGACTGAGACCGATAGGGGTCGTTCACCATAGCCGGACCCGGTCCTCCTTGGTGGAAACGTTGAGCTGGGCTTCGGGCCCCGGCAGCTTGCGGTGGCGCGCCCCGGGAGTCTGGCCGGGGAGGGGCTGGGCCGTAGGCACGGCGCTGCTGTTGCTGCTGAAGATATTGGGCCTGAGGAGACGGCACTTGATATCCTCCCGATATAGACCGCTGGCCGGGATACGCGATCGGTGCCCCGCCATCCATCATAGGCCGGAGCCTGGGCGATAAGGATTCTCGATCCATATGCGGTTGAGGGGGGAGCCGTGGCGGCGGTTGCCTTTGCATGGGTGGTGGCATGGCGGACGAGGACGACATGGTCTGGGTCCTCCCTTGACCCTGTTGCGGCATGGGAGGCATCGGAGGGGGCGGCATGGACGACGAAGTCATGGTCTGCGAGCGGCCCGGGGGAGGAGCGGAGCCAAAAATGTCGGAGAAGGCAGCATCTCGTTGGTTACCCGTGTGACTCCGAGGGTCACGGAGATCTCGAGAGTAGTAATCGGACATGATGAACCGCGTAAGACCTACTACTACACCTGTACCATGGCCAGGGAAAGAAGAGCCTCTTCATCAGCCGTCTTATTACCTTGTCACCACAATTCGAGAAGTCAAAACGCGAGCAAGGGGAAGAGAGAGGGAGAGGGGTGGAGAGAGAATGAACGTAGCACGAGAGAAAAGGGTTATCGGGTTGGGCACACGGGTCCAGGGCCTCTCACCTCAAGCGAAACCTCACACGCCGGGGGGGAAAAAAGGAAAATAGAAAGAAAAAAAAAAAGGCCGTGGGAGAGCAAATCTTCAGGCTCGACTGGGCAGGACCAACGATGACACGATTTGTCACCGTTCGCTAGCCAGCAGTTCCGATGCAGGTATGTATCCCCCTTTCTCTCCTTTCTCTCCTTTCTTTTCTTTCTCGTTTCTCCCGCTCTCAATCTCAGTGCGGGGGCGGGATAGGGTGCTAGTGTCCGCCCTCGGCCACACAATCGGAAGGCGTCGTTTATGATTGTTCCCTCTTCTTTAGAAATTTTTGGTGTTTAATTTTGTTTTGGCGGGTGGAGGATTGACTGACGTTGGCTCGTTTGGGGGGTGTGGCCGACGTAAAGGCCCAGAACAGGTTGAGAAAGGTGGGAAACACGGCAGCAGCCCCGGAAGCCAAGAGTAACTCGAATTTGCTGCAGCAGCGGAGGTGCGGGCGTGGTCGGATGGATGGATGTTGTGCGGGAGACGCGGGAGACGCGGGAGACGAGGTGGTGCTTGATGATCGAGTTGTTCCTGTCAGGCCATCGGAATCGGGAAGCGCTAGATGCGGCGTGGAAATGCGAGTGGACGGTATGCTAGAAAATCAAGTAAGGTAGAAAAACCATACAAATCATAGTTGTACAACTTTGGGACAACCAGGGCTGGACTGTCGAGGATCCTAAAAGAAGCAGGCGTCGTGGGCAATCTGCATCCCCGGCCGGGATCCCTCTCGATCCACTTAAACCGACCAGGCTGAATAGGCCACTAGGCAGGTCCGGGCTTAGGGACGTACCTCCCTTATCTACCTAGTAAGGTACTCTATAAGGTACCTACCTACGGAAGGAGGAGCCCAGCTCTAACGGCTCCAAAAGCTGGTCCACTCAAAAGGCCCAAAATACCCGTAAATAAATAAAATAAAATAAAAAATCAACTCCAGCGACTTTCAAGGGTCTCTGTCGCGACTACTACTTCTTCTCCTTCTTCTTCTCTCTCTCTCTCTCTCTCTCTAATATCGCGACACGAAAGGAGTTGGTTAACTGGCTGAAAAAGCACCAAATTTGATGTTGTGAAACGGGTCAGCTCGCTTGTTGACTTTTTAACAAGGCCCATCAGAGGCCAGGCCTCCCTATCTCCTGGGGAAACCACAGAAACACGTCGGGCCCGCGTGTGACGGGGGTGACGGGTGACGGGTGACGGGTGACGCACGCCAGTTATGGTGGGTTACCTACCTGCACTGCTGCGAGTGTCTTTGGACAGACCCAGACCAGGATCAGCCCCTGATGGGTATGCAACTGCAGCAGTATTGGTTACCTCCGACAAAGGGTATCAAATGCATGGAAGAGATTAAGACTAGATGTATGATTAACAAAAGAAAGAAAGAAAATGATGCACATGGTAATTATAGTGTACCACAAGACGCTGAAGGCTCTTTACCTGGAGGCCGAATACCTTAGTTGTATCAGGTACGGATTGGCTGGATGAAGAGATGAATCCAGTTCGTGGTCCCCACTCGTCTTGTCAGGCACAGCACAGGGCAGATAAAAACAGGTACGGAGTACCTAGGTAGTTCATTACGTAATGCTACGTAGGTACTTCGAAGGTTTCAATTTATGGGGCCCCAAAGCTTGAATCATGTGAGGATGCGCGTGACTTCTTTTTTGGTCGCCGTTTCAATGAGAAGCTCCAAAGCCCAGGATATCAGCTCTATACATGCGGCTTACAGGTGACAACATCGAGACATCAAAGAACCCTCGCCCAAACAAGGCGTCTGAGCAGCATCGACGTCTTTCCACCCACTCTCCTCTCTTGGTTCTATCACAGCATAACAGGGTAGAAGGGACACTCGATACGAAAAGATGGCCGACACCGATCTTGCGCCCAAGTTCGCGCCCTTCGTGGGCATGGTAAAGCGCCCCACCCCATCTTTGCCTGCGATATGGGCAACGGCACGTCGTCTTGGGCAACATGGAATCCTGATGCTGACATCAAGTTTTCATCAGGGTGGAATTGCGGGAGCCATGATCTTTGGCTGCATGGGTGCCGCCTACGGCACGGCCAAGTCAGGCATTGGTATTGCCGGCGTGGGAACCTTTAGGCCAGATCTAATCATGAAGGCATGCATCTCGTCCTCTTTCCCTCCTACGCATTGACATTATGTCTAATATGATACATTCAACAGTGCTTGATCCCAGTCGTCATGTCCGGTATCATTGCCGTGTACGCCCTCGTCGTCTCCGTCCTCATCGCCCAAGACCTGGTCCCTCCCAGTTCCGGCGGCCACTACAGCTTGTTCAGGTCAGCCCAACTTGTCTCTACCTATCGTCCTCATCTCCGTCTTCCCTCGTCTTTTCCCGCGCTGGAGTGCGATTCAAGCTCCAGAACACAGACCATCATTGCTGACACTCCATCCGGCGTTACAGCGGCTTCATGCACCTTGCCGCAGGTCTTTCAGTAGGCCTTGCCGGTCTCGCAGCAGGATACACGATCGGCATCGTCGGCGACAAGGGCGTTCGCGCTTACATGGAACAGAGCCGCATCTTCGTCGGCATGGTCCTCATTCTTATCTTTGGCGAAGTCCTCGGACTGTACGGGTAAGGAGAACACCGCAGAGACTACCCCCCCTAATGCTGATGCGAGTGTTGCAATCCTTTTTTTTTTTTTTTTTTGCTAACATTATGCGCCGCGCAAGCCTCATCGTCGCTCTGATCCTCAACACGAGAAGCGCCGGCTGAAACAAAGCAAAGACGACAGCATCGACCGACCAACGTGAAACTCCCCAACGAAAGAGTTGGAAAGTGCGAACCACTGTATCATATAACTGTCGGACTCATAATCCAGGCTCCGAAGGCTCGCGGGAAGAGGTCGAGAAACCCCTAATCAGGATGGGCGAGAGGCGACTGCATTAATACGGCGTTTCTTTTTTATGTGGAAGGAGATATTGAATCTTCGCACTAGCGGGAGACGAGACAGGACATTCCATCGGACGTCGCTTTTGCACTGGGACGTCTCGATCGCTCAAGATATGTGCTCCCCGGCACGCATATGTCTATATATGAATGGAACTATGAAATGAGTGCTCATTTCAGGGGCAGAGTGCTGCTTTACGGACCATCCGGTCTCCGCACCGTGATAGACGCCAAGAACAACTGAGAATTCGGACTAACCTCTCCTCGATCCACATGTGTGACTTGACTGAGGATATACACGATATCTTCAATCGATATTCTTCGGAGGGGTATCGTTTTCGGCCCCAGATGAGTTTCCCACTATGCTAAGCTACCTAAAACTATAGCTGCAAATTGCTGTCCCAGTGATGCCCTACCAAAAGCCTTGGGTTCTGTTGCTGGGTTCATTCTTCACCAAGACACCTCCCCATAATGATAATAAAGAGCACAAACGACAGTGATCCCACGCCAGCGCGAGAAAAGAGGATCCATCGCTCGAAAGGCAAGGAACTTCTTCCGCTGCCGCAATTCAATTTCCTGCGAGTCGGCGAGAAAGCTTTGTCCGCTGTCCCGATTCGATCTCCCGTCGGAACCGAGTCCAGCTGCGATCCCGCTCATCCCAGTCTCCCATCTGGGCTGTGTTTTTGGGCGTCAGCTTATTACATACCCAACTACACCAAGATAGATAAAGGGCGTCCGGTAGACCAATTCTGCGCAGAGGGGAGACAAGACGGGTGACGGCATACCGATGAACCAGTTCCATTGACGATCCTCTTGTATGAGGATCTCGTTCCCTCTCTCGCGGGCGAGTCTGACGCGTCTTGCTTCCGCCGCAGCAGCCTCGCCCACGAGATGGGGATCTTCAAGCGGACGACGGGGTGTCGATGCCGAGGATGTCGACGAGGAGCCGGGTCGAGCATGGCTTGAGGAAGAAGACGGGGATGACGAAGAGGAGCAGGAGGAGGAGGAGGAAGAAGAAAGACGATCCTCGTCTTCAGCTACGCGCTCGAGGAAAATCGAACGGCGAAGGGACGCGACAGGATCGTTGGCGTCTCCGCGGGCACGGCGGCGTGCTACATTGTGATATGTTGGGTTCGAATGGATTGGGGACCAGGTTGGGATGCGAAACTGGTCTAGTTGAGGGACTGCGGAGCTTCGGGGTGGTATGGGAGGGAGGCCTGTTGTCCGTGGCCGGGAAGACGAGGGGGGTGTGCGGGCAGGTGCAGAGGTTTGGCCTGAAGTAGCGGTTGATGCTCCGGGCTGGACTATGCTGGTACTGTGACTCGTGGTGGTTGTCCCTGGAGGGGTGTAGGGAGGGATGGGCTCATGTTGGGAAGCGACAGTGTGGTAGGAAGGTGCCTCGGACACTTGAAAAGCTTCTCGTTAGCTAGGTCCAACTCTGGACAATAGCAAGTAGATGATTAGGTGCGAGTAATGCACCCTCTCTCTTACATACCATAAGATGGGGCTTCGGAGTGGACGGATGCCGTCTCGACATCGTCAGTCCTGGGGAAATGGTGGCTGAGTTCTGTCGCGGCGGCCATGGTATGAGGCTCGGGAGGGGTTGAATGGCGAGCGGGGGAAGCGGGAAGCTTAGGAGACTTTAGGTGATGGCGTGAGATGATATACCTCTGATATAACTGACGCGGAAATCGTAGGGATGTCGAATTAATTCTGGAGCAATGGCAAGACGAAGGTAAGAACGAAGGGGAGAGCCGGTATGAAAGGGGATCAGAGGAACAACAATACAGCCCAGGTTTGAAAGGGGAAACAAGGAAGAGTCGTCGGATCGTCAGGAGGCGACGAGCATGCCTTTTAGAAGACTACGGATCCCAGCCCATGTGAGGGGAAATTGAGGGGTCTTCTCAGACACTATGGTGTCCTGCCTTGAATTCGTACGACCGACTTCTTCTCCTCGACCACGATGGGTGGGTAGTACGTAACATCCAGCAAAGGAGGCACGCTGGTGATGCGGAGACGGATGACGACGCAAGCGCGATGTACGAGCATTTAACTCTGCTTTACGCAGTTGATCTTAGTAAGGTAGGCGTTGATGTTGATAAATACTAGGTTAGGTACTTTTGACCTGGCAGGTGTGAGAGGTTCTTTGTAAGAACGTTTCTCCGGAGTAAGTGTATCAGAAATAGGCGGGGTAGTTATATGATCATAGTAGCAAGGAACGTCTCTGCGAAGGTCCTGCTAATAAACGTCTTTTTCGTATGATTTCCCCGGACGCTTTTATACGATATACCTAATGGTCTCTAAACCCTACCTCCTTCTGCCGTCGTCAGCTCGTGCCATCGCACCAGATCGGTGGATATCGGGCATCCCTTTCCGAGACTTGCCCGGTGTCCATGTATCATACCCCTCCATAAGGTACCCATACCGAAAGTACCTACCTACGCCGTACATAAGGTAGGTAGGTAAGGTAGGTAATTACCCAGGTACGAAGTTACGAGTTGCATGCAGAATCGGGTAAACACTTTATATATACTTTTGGGCTACGTTATAGCTGGCGGCTGTGTAAGTATTCCGCTTTTTGCTTCCCAGCAGATGCTTGACTATATGATGTTCGCATAGTAGGGGTGGTTGGTGGAAAAGACATAAAGCCTCCTTGAACTTGACCTCTCGTTCCACTGTCATCAGAGCAATCATGTACTATGCTATCTTGTACTCGCCATAAAAGGGCAAGCATAAGGTATATCAGCTCCTTCCGATCATGAAGATAGATTTTCACCACTGAATATTGATCCTCGGGATCATGATGCTGACCCTATTGGTTGTGTTGATGACGTCATCCATGTGCTGTTGCTCGGCCACACTATGTACTTCGGATATAACGGATTCCGCGTCGCCATGATGTATCTGCCGGACAAGCTGCTTAAGCATCAAGAAGACCGTTGCAGGTCCTCCACGACGGTTCAATGGTTCGTTGACGGAATAAACCTAACCTCGTATGTGTCTGACGACGGTCATAAAACAAAAACAGTACCCGCGGTGGGGGAAGATTTTTATGTTGGACGGTGAACTCAGTAACCGTCAAGCCAGGCAACGTAGCTTATCTTATATAAGCCGCGGACAACGGCACCGAATCATCACGTGACTTCGCGTTGTTGTGAGGGAAACCCCACTATCGCGGTTCGTGTTTGCTAGTGTAACCCATCATAGCCACGCCCTCCATCTATGGCTTCGATTCTTCACCGCAATGTCACCCAGGGAATGAACCACAACCGCGAACCTGGCCGACCTCCCCAAATGGCATCATGGTCTCACACAACGGGGGCGCCGAGTTTGCTCCTCCGCCGTCTACATTGGCCGCCCAGCTCGTCGAGAACATCTCGGCTTCTACAAGAACATCTCGTTCCGACGATAATGCAGAGCTGAGAAGGCTGTCTGCTATTATCCAGCAAGTCGAGAGCAACCCCGGCCTCCTTAAGACCCCGGAAGATCAACTCGGGCACAACCATCTCTTGACCTACGTCTTCATTCGTGCCGTCCTAGGAGGCCTTCGACTCAATGATCCCTTCGCCGATCGGAACCACTTGCGATCGGAAGTCCTTCGTGCCATCAGCTTCCTCAAGCTTATTGTCCACGAGACGCCCGCCGTTCTGCAATATATCGATGCGACAGAACAGCAGTTTGAGCTACGGGGAGATGAACCCCTCTGGGTATGGGTTTTTCCGAAACTACTTCGGCTCCTGGGCCATGCCCAGTTCCTGGACCTCAGCCCCGACATCGAGGGTTTCTTCCAAGAGCTCCTGGCACTCCTGGCCCTGTCTCAAGCTCTTCAGAACACCCTTGCAGATATTGTGGCTTATTTTCGGGAGATTTCAGATGGTGAGGGATCCATGCCTGGACATGTTCTTGAATTCGATGACGACTGACACGACGGGGTAGCTTTGCTTCTACGGCTGCGCAACTTACTCCCCTCCTCAACCTCACGAGATGCACCATTACACATGACACTACCGGAAGATGGCAGCTTGGAGCTCATCATCGGAAAGAATGCCACGCATTCGGCGAAGCAGAGCACGTACACCATCGCTCAAACGTCTCAAGCCATCCGTCATGTGTCTAGCTTGTTGACTATCCTGTCCCGACCACTCGTGTCGCAACACCACCTCGTTGGTAGCCCCGCTCTCTCGACACATAGGCCCTGGCTACTAGACTCTCTGTTCTCCCTTCGCGTAATCCGACATAGCTGGAAAGATATTGTTCCTGCGAACCAAGTAGGGACCCTGCAAGCGACACTGTCCTTGCTGTTCCCGCCGAGTCTGGGGTCGAACCTCGTTGCTCGAAGGAAGGTGTACACACTACTAGGTTTGCACTGCGCCGATATGGTGGACCAACATTATGAACTCACGACCGCCGATCAAACCCGAGCTGAGCCTGCTAGAAAGGCTTTCTGTAACGCTTTACTACACCTAGCCAATCTTGCCCTCCGGGATAGGAGCATTGGCAGCTTGATTGTATCTAAAATCCTTGATCCATTACGAGCTCTCATGCTTCATTTCCCATTGCTGGGAGAGCCCACCGATTTTCGAGTATGTCTCCATTCTCCTTCCTGCCACGTCGCGCTACCTGACGACCTTTTCGTTCGAGAGGCTGACCCCCGTGAAGCGATCCGTCCAGGTTCTCATTCAAACGACTGGGGTTACCCCTCCGAAAGAGCTTACATCGGACACACAGCCGGCGTCCTTTACAGACCCAGACCTTCGCTGTCAAGTACAAGCTCTGCAACTCGCCCCGCAAGCCGAACCAGCTTCGGAACTCCCTGCGAAACGTCGAAAGATTTCTTCCGAGGCCGCAGAGCTTCCCGAATTACTTGCAGTAATATACCGGATACTCGGTGTCGATCCTGATGCGGTCGGATTGTCGTTGACCGGCGCATTCTGGTAAGCTCCAGCCGGCCCTTGACACCCGGGTGCACCTCCACCTCGTCACTCACATGGTAATAGGGCCAACTACTCCAAACTCAACGAAGCCGATCAATGTGCCGTGATCAATCTAGTATCCCTCATGTGCTGTGTGGTCGACGATGCTGTTTGCTTTGCGCCATCGGACCATGACCGTGAAAAGCGGATGTCTCGTTGTGATTATTGCTCGAGGTCAAACGGTGTCGGGCCGCGGTCCAAGAAACTCAATGCTCAGGCAAAGGCTGAGGCGCAGTCTATCTTCATCAATCTCGTTGGCGACGAACCCTTCTTGAGCTCTCGTCGTCAAAGAGTCGTTGCCATGCTCTGTATTAGACGCTTGATCACACATACTGATGATTCTCACTTATTCGATCTTGAAACTTCGGAGCTCGGACAGTGGTGTCTGCAATGTATGCAAAGCTCCATCAGAGAACTTCGTATTGCTGCTGGGTAAGTTCATCACCGAAGACTCCGGAGGTGGGATATCAGTCTAACGCGCAATGCGATAGTCGAACTCTGGCAGTGTTCATGAGACGATCCATGTCTACAGAAATTGCGGAGGCGGTCGTGGACCGGAACCGCAAAAATGCCCTTGCTCTCCTCAAGGGGATCTCCGACCAGAGCGTCATGGGCGCTGGTGAGACTAATATCATGGCCTGGGGCCAGCTGGGCAGGTATGTCGTTTCACTCCCCTCCCAGCTGTTCTTGTTGACTCGTATCTAACCAACACAACGCGAATAGGATCGTCTCGGGGGACGAACTTAATCTGGTTCTACACAAGTTACTTGAGTATCTTGGTGGCAACAACAGTCTCATCTCGTCATGTGCCTTCAGCGAGGTCTGCACTGTCATTGTCATTGCCTGCCCTGCCTACTGTGTCAAAGCCGAGCTAACCACCAGCCATCACGCAGATTATCAATCTTGCTGCGAGCCGCAGGGTCTCTTGTCGGCAGTTATTCGAACCCTTCTGGGGCAACTTGGCTTTCTTTGCCGTCAAAGACATGGTTTCGAGACCCCAAATTAGTCGTGCGCTTGCCGAATTGCTCCAGATATCAGTCAACCAGCTGCTGCTCCACGTCCAGAGCTATGCGCTGCCTTGGCTTGTCCTTATGAAGAAGAAGGACGTCGTCCAGAAGATTGTTGACGCCCGTCAGGAAAAGGACCCCATATCCGTCTTGATGGACAGCGACAACAATGGACCCATCATGGCGCTTCTCCTCATCCAAGATGTTCCCGACATTGAGCAGTTTGTCATGTCGAGGCTCCGCGAGTTTGCCTCCCACTTTGAATCTTGCACACTCACGGGATTGATGCAACCAGAAGCCCTCTCTATTGTTCTCGAGCTTCTCAAGTCTGCTGGTGATGCCGATGAGGACAAGAAGCCTCGGGTGAGTGTCCAACCCCTGAGAGCCGGCGGGACCTTGGGCTGACTTCCTCTTTCTTTTGGGCAGATTATCCACGCCTTGACTTGGATGTGTACCCAGTTGATGACGGCCAGTGGCGACCTGAAGACCAAATCTAAGAAACAAGCAGCCAACGTGGTGGGCCGATTTTTGGAGTCGTACTTGCTAGGGCTGATGTCGCGCTTGGTCGATGTTATCAATGACCGTCAGCTGAGATCTCCTCCCGTCGAAGCACAGAGGCGTTGCCTGCGCGCCATGGAGGAGATGATCAAGGTGTGCAGGGCATATGTGCGAATTGCACGGCCACAGGTAAGAAGAGGCGGCGTGTAATCGCGATAACAGGATTCGAAGACCGTGTCTGACTCTCATCTTCAGATATCCGCCTGTCTCCTATCGGCCTTGACACACGACGATCTCAGGAGCGCGGCATTCTCTTGCTGGGCCGCTCTGCTGACCAAACTCGAAGATGAGGATGTGGAGGTTCTCATCGAACCTACCTTTTTCACTATCAATCATTATTGGTCTCTCTTTGACACGGACACGCAGCGACTGGCCAAGAATTTGCTGTTGACTATGCTGGACAACTCACGACAAGTTCTCGATGGCGGTATGATCAACAAACTGCCCCGCCTGGCGCACATACCGTATCTGTCAGAAGTGGAATCTAAGCTTGCGTCCCTGCGGCATCCGATGGACAAGCGGACTACCTTTGCGCTGTTCGCGGAGAGAATATGTCACCAGAACTCCGGTGTTGTGCTTCTGGGTCTCACCGAATTAGTGGCATACCTCAAAGAGAATCAAAGTTACCTCCAGACGTCAGCCGTCGGCGAACAAACGGACAGTGTGATTCCCACGCTCATGCGAGCACTCCTTGACTGTGCGGCGAAGTACAGCGTCTCACAACCGGACATTGGCAGTCTATGCACACAATGCATGGGCCTGGTGGGATGTCTCGACGCGAACCGGATCGAGGCGACGAGGCGGCAGAGGTCCATGGCAATCCTCACCAATCTTGAAGCGCGCGAGGAGATGACGGACTTTGTCTTGTTCATCCTGGAGGAGGTTCTGGTGAAATCCTTCCTCTCTACAACCGACACCAGACTCCAGGGCTACTTATCCTTTGCCATGCAAGAGCTCATGGACAAGATAGACATCCGAGCCGCCTTGGAGATGGAGCAGCAGAATATCCGGGATGGAGAGCGCGTCTACCGAAAGTGGCTCGCCTTGTCCGAAGACGTCCGCGAAGTCCTGAGGCCGTTCCTGAGGTCGAGATACATGCTTGCGCAAGCGAACCTACCGTCGGCCGAATATCCCATCTTCTTCCGGGGGAAGCCCTACGGCAACTGGATGCGTTCGTACGTCCTGAACCTCCTGCAGAAGGGACAGAATCCCCACGCACAACTGCTTTTCGAGCCCCTTACTCGCGTCATCCGGGTCAAGGACATCTCCGTGGCAGAGTTCCTCCTGCCTTACTTGGTTGTTCATGTCGTGGTCGGGGATGCGATCAGCGAGGAAGAAAGGAATCATGTCACGAGTGAGCTCCTTAACGTCCTTCAAAACCAACCGGCCGATCACGCCACATATGCCGAACGGGAGGACATGAAATTGTACTGCGAGGTAAGTAGCGATATTGGGGATCGTCATATTGGTTTGTTGGGATGTTTTACTGACGAGAAGTATCCCACAGGCCGTGTTTCGTGTTCTCGACTATGCGATGAGATGGGTCCAGGAGAAAACCCGCCGCACTGTAGCCGAGTCGGACGAGGCAGCGATTTCGCGTGTAAGAGCAATGGTAGACAGGATACCGCCAGAGCTACGTTCCCAGCGCGCCGTAGACTGCAACCAGTACTCTCGCGCGCTCTTCTATCTCGAGCACCACGCTCAAGAAATCGAAGTGAACGAAGGAGACCCCACGGAGAGGACGCGGCTCCTGGAGCGTCTGCAGGATATCTACGCGCAAATTGACGAGCCCGACGGCCTCGAGGGTATCTCCGCCCGCCTACACGTCTTGGATATCAACCAGCAGATTCTCAGCCACAAAAAGGCCGGAAGGTGGTCTGCGGCGCAGACTTGGTATGAGATCAAACTGGCGGAGGAGCCTCACAATGTCGACGTTCAAGTGGATCTGCTCAACTGCCTCAAGCAGTCCGGGCAACACGATGTGCTCTTGAACTACGTCGAGGGCATGCAGACCGAAGCCGTGTCCGAGAACAAGATCGTCCCATTCGCGGTGGAAGCTGCGTGGGCTACGGGCCGCTGGGAGAGCCTTTCCAAATACGCGAGCCGGTTCCACGGGGACCCGTTGGATGAGTTCAACGTCGGGATCGCGGAGCTGTTCAACGCGATGCGCCACAGGCAACGCGACGACGTCACGTTCAAGCAGACGATGCAGAGCTTGCGAGAGAAGATCGCGTCGGCCATGACGTACTCGGCGACGTCGACCTTGCAGGCGTCCCACGAGCTCATGCTTCGTTGCCATGTCCTTACTGATATCGAGATCATCGCCGACACAGTAGAGCCGGAAGGGCCGGCGCACCAGGTGGTCCTGGACCTTCTCAACCGACGGCTGGAGGTCCTGGGACCATACGTCCACGATAAGCAGTATCTTTTAAGCATTCGGCGGGCTGCCATGGAACTGTGCCGGTACGTTGTCATGTTCCATTCTCCATTCTCCTTTTCTTTATTTCTTTTTTACCTCCCTCTCTCTTCCCACCGTTGTCTACTTTCTTTTCATACTCACTGCTATCTAGACCCAAGTTCTCGAATCTCGACATTTCATCCCTCTGGCTCGCCAGTGCCCGGCTCGCACGGAAAGCAAACTCGATGCACCAGTCTCTGAACGCGGTTCTCCACGCCTCCCAGCTCGGTGACGACTATGCGGTCATCGAGAACGCGAGGTTGCTATGGAAGGACGGGCATCCACGCAAAGCCATCCAGGTATTGCAGGGGGCTATCGATGCCAACAAGTTCGCAACGCAGATCAATAGCGCTGCGGGTTCGGCAAAGGGCCTCGACATGCAGCAGAGAATGTTAACGGCGAGGGCGCAGCTGACGCTGGCGAAATGGCTGGACGCGGCGGGCCAGACGCACGTGGTGGCGCTTCGCGACAAGTACCAACAAGTGCCCAAGACGCTCTCGGCGTGGGAGAAGGGCCACTTCTTCCTGGGACGGCACTACAAGAAGCTGATGGAATCGGAGCAGTCTCTCAAGCTGGACCACCAGAGCGACGCTTATCTGCAGGGCGAGATTGCGAGGCTGGTGATGGAGAACTACCTGCGGTCGCTGAGCTACGGAACGAAATACCTCCACCAGACGTTGCCCAGGATTCTCACGCTCTGGCTAGATCTCGGGGCGCAGGTGGACAAGCCGCCGGAGGGGAAGATGTCCATCTCGCGCGAACTCCAGCGGAGACGGGTGGAGCAGCTGAACATGCTGCACAAGTTCCTCGACAAGTACATCGCGAAGCTGCCGGCGTACGTGTTCTACACGGCGCTGCCGCAGATTGTGGCGAGAATCGCGCACCCGAACCAACAGGTGTTCGAGAGGCTGGCGCGGATCCTGGTCAAGGTGGTGGAGGCGCACCCGCGGCAGGCGCTCTGGGGGCTGTTCGGGATCATGACGACGAAGCAGGCGTCGGAGCGGAGGGAGCGGGGGCAGCGGATCCTGCAGATGCTGCGGGGGTCGTCGGCCAAGGTGGAGAACGGCAGCTACGACGTGAAGCTGCTGCTGCGGATGGGGGAGAAGCTGGCGGAGCAGCTGCTGGTGGCGTGCAACAACGGCACGTTCCAGAGCAACCGGACGACGACGGCGAGCATCGCGCGGGACCTGTACTTCAACCACAAGTGCACGCCGTGCCCGCTGGTGGTGCCGATCGAGCGGTGCCTGTCGGCGACGCTCCCGACGCTGACGGAGAACGTGCGGAAGCACAAGGCGTTCTCGCGCGACGTGATCACGATCGAGTCGTTCCTGGACGAGGTGCTGGTGCTGGGGTCGCTGGCGCGGCCGCGGCGGCTGACGGCGCGGGGGTCGGACGGGAGCAACTACATGCTGCTGATCAAGCCCAAGGACGACCTGCGGACGGACCAGCGGCTGATGGAGTTCAACGGGATGATCAACCGGGCGCTGAAGCGGGACGGCGAGTCGAGCCGGCGGCAGCTGTACATCCGGACGTACGCGGTGACGCCGCTCAACGAGGAGTGCGGCGTCATCGAGTGGGTGGACGGGCTCAAGACGCTGCGGGACATCTTGTTGGACCAGTACCGGGTGCGCGGGGTGGCGCCGGACTACGTGCGGATCCGGCGGCTGATGAAGGAGGCGCTGGTGGGGGCGGACAACATCCACCTGTGGCAGCGGGACGTGCTGGGGACGTTCCCGCCGGTGCTGCACCACTGGTTCGTGCAGCAGTTCCCGCACCCGGCGGAGTGGTTCGCGGCGCGGGTCAAGTACACGCGGTCGTGCGCGGTCATGTCGATGGTGGGGACGATGCTGGGGCTCGGGGACCGGCACGGGGAGAACGTGCTGCTGGAGAAGGACAACGGCGGGGTGTTCCACGTGGACTTCAACTGCCTGTTCGACAAGGGGCGGACGTTTGCGGAGCCGGAGAGGGTGCCGTTCCGGCTGACGCACAACATGGTGGCGGCGATGGGGATGGCCGGCTACGAGGGCCCTTTCCGGACGTGCTGCGAGCTGTCGCTCGGGGTGCTGCGGCAGCAGGAGGAGACGCTCATGTCGGTGCTGGAGGCGTTTATCTACGACCCGACGCTGGACCTCCAGAAGGTGAAGAAGACGGGGCGGGGCGGGCCGGCGGTGGTGGCGCCGGGGGAGGTGAGGCTGGAACCGCCGTACGTGGTGGAGAGTATCAAGAGGAAGCTCAGGGGGTTGTTGCCCAACGAGAGCATCCCCCTGGGCGTGGAAGGGTACGTGGACGAGCTGATCAAGCAGGCGGTCGACCCGAGGAACTTGTCCGCCATGTATATTGGATGGTGTCCGTTCTTGTGAAGCGCCATGGCATGGTTCTGGATCTACATAGACATAGATAGAGTATGGTATGTGCGCATAAGATGGCTACAAGGGGGGCGTATTGGATTTGAGGGTGCATACAGGTAAAAGAATAGATCCGGTGAAAGAAGAATTCATGTATAAAATCGCTTTTTGTTCGGGGCTTTTTCCTTGGGAGGCATCGAAGAAGTGAGATAGATGTTCAGGGGAGGTGAGGCTGGTCATGATGTAGGGGGTT
>NW_021167085.1:1714607-1735412 GCF_003711515.1 Sodiomyces alkalinus F11 | reverse complement strand
GGGGGCTTTGGGGGGGGGTCAGGTCTAGGCCTAGCGCTATCGTTATCGCTATTAATCCCCTGTAGAATTGACCTGGTGCAATTTCTCGCCCTCGGTTCTAGGAGCTTGGGCCATCTTTCCATTGTAAGCTAACAACCAGCTCCCAGGGGTATCCTGTACCACCTCATGGTGTAACCTATCACTGGAGAGACGAGGGACGGGCTCTGTCCTTCAGAGAGAGAGAGAGAGCGAGAGAGGGAGAGAGCAGGCTGAGTGAGAGCTCCTTCCCCCTTCCCAGCCAGCCCAAAGTGACGTTGAGCATTCTTTCGGTTCCCCCCTTTGCCCGACCTTTTTTTTATTTTTTTTTTGTTTTCCTTTCTTTTCTTCTTTTCAGCCTTGGTGCCTCCTCCAGTCTGCAACAATTATCATCTCATTTTACTTTGCCCCGTCTAAAAGGTATGTAATCATGTCGAGTCGGTTCTCCGAACAGCTCCTAGATTCCCAGTGACCCTACAGTGGAATGACTTTTTTTTTTGCCTTTTTTGTTTTCTTCGATTCACTGTCCCCCCTTCACTGCCATCACGAGGGCAGGGAAAAGGTCAGACGAGACCGAAAACCTGGTATTCCTGCTGTCCTCATTTTCTTTTCTCATTTCTTAATGGGGGGTTTTTTTTCTCATTATTTTTTCTATCCACAGCCATCTCAATGAATTCTTGTTTGATGGGCCGCCCGCTCATCTTGTCCTAATTTCATTTAGATTGGATCCACAGACTTCATCAGTCGACCGTTGACAACAATCGTTGAACGGCTGAAACGCTTAATTTCTCATCTCACACGACACTGAAGAGGGCCGAAAAAGAAAGAAGAAGAGAAAGAGAGGGAGAGAGAGGGAGAGACCTAAAATCGACATCATGCCCTACCGCGTCGGTACGTTGGTCCTTTTGTCCTCCCTTGCACGATCCGCGTTCTTCTTTCTCCTCCCCCCGATGTCCCGTTGCTAACCATATGAACAACATTGCCACAGACGTCTCCCCAAGTAACAGGGCTGTCTGCCAAGACAGTGTCTGCAAGCACTTGAAAAAGACAATCCCCAAGGGAGAACTGCGCTTCGGTTCCTGGTTAGAATTCGGAGACCGCGGTAGTTTCAAGTGGAAACATTGGGGATGCGTCTCCGGCAAGCAGATGCAGGCCCTGCAAGAAGCCGCCAAGCGCGGTGACGGTTTCGATTTCGATGCTGTTGATGGATACGACGAAATGGGGTATGATTTCACCTTTGACGTTTTCGATTCGTAGCCCCTTGACTACTTCAAAGCCGCAATCAACCTGCTAACATTCACGGAAACCCGAACAAAAAGTGACCATCCCGAGTTTCAAGCCAAGGTTCGCGAGGCTGTTGAGTTGGGTCATATTCCTCCCGAAGATTTTAATGGTGTAAGCTCATTTCTCCCTCGATTTGTTCTGAGAAAAAAGAAGAAAAGAAGAAAAGAAAAAGAAGAAAAAAGACAGTAAAACCTGGTTAAGCCACAGTAACTGATCACAAGCCTTCAGGACCCCGAGTTCAACGTCCCCGGCAAATCAGGCATTCGTAGCGCTCAGAAAGTCAAGCAACTGAAAGCCGGAGAGACCTCCGAGGTCGACGATGATGCCAACGTAAGTTCTTTCTTTTTCCTCTATACCATCCATACACGCTGCCGTGTTCCCTTCTCGGCAAGTCACCCTCGTTGACCCCACGGACGCCTGCAGGCGGAAGCCGAAGCTGCTCCCGCAAAGGCCAAGAAGCGTGGCCGCAGAGCCGCTCCCGCCGAGGATGACGACCAAGAAGAGGACGCAAAGCCCAAGAAGCGGTCCAGGAAGGCCGCGGCCAAGGTGAAGGACGAAGCCGAGGCCGAGGAGAAGGAGAAGGAGAAGGAGAAGCCCAAAACAAAGTCGAAGAGCAAGAAGACCGCCTCCAAGGTGGAGGAAGAAGAGTCCGAAGACGAAGATGAGGAGGTAAAGGTTGACCCCAAACCCAAGACAAAGGGTAGAAAGGCCGCTGCCAAGGTCAAGGCAGAGGAAGAAGAGAAACCAGCGCCCAAGCCCAAAGGCAAGAAGGCGGCTCCCAAGGCCCCAGCCCCGGCGAGGAGGCGGTCCCTGCGCCAGGCCAATTTGCCCTCCGACGTCGAAGCCCCGATGGAGACGACCGAAGACGAAATCATCCAGGAGGGCTCCGACCTGGACGAGCCGGCCCCCAAGCCCAAGACGAAGCGGAAGACGAGGGCCGTCAGGAAGGCGGAACGGAAGGACGAAGGTACCGCCGCTGGTGGTGCCACCGAGGCCGATGACGAGTTGCCCCCCGAGAAGGTGAGGCCTCGTCGTCGGACCCGGAGGAGTGGCGGCGCCTGATCTGCCCCAACCAGCCTCCCAATCCAGTCGCAAGTTCGAGGGGTTTGTCGTTCAATTTGGAAGTTGGGAGACAAGGATTTTGCTTCGTTTCCCTTTCCCGTTTCCTTTTCAAACTTCACAAGTCACAAGAGCGCAAGAGTGTGTGTACTAAGGTAGCTCTTCTAATCGCTTCTGGGCACATAGGACTTAGATGGGACGGTCAGGTTCGTCCGCCGTGCCCAAGGATCGCGACAATTAACGTTCTATCTGCTCTGAAAGTACAGACAGAAAATCACGGATATATATTCCTTTCGTCCTGCATCATCAAAACTTTAACGCACTCCCAACACGTGAAGCCCCATGTGGTTCATAACTTCGTTACGGCACGGCCTTACAAATGAAAACAGGAATCCAGACAGCTGGCTATCTTTGCTTGGAATATGGCTTCGTCGCTTCATATGAACCCCACGATCAGCCGCCCCCTCTTCAATAGGCTCTCCTCAAGACGCCCCGCGTATTGTCCACGATAATCTCGCGCTCACGTAGTCGCTCGTCGTAATCCCGCCGCGAGGGGCGTCGCGAATGGTGATCCCTCCACTCGCGATCCCGCTGCTTGTCACGCTCTCGTTCACGGCGATAACGTCGAATGTCATCGGAAACCTGGACCAGCTCCAGCACATTGTCCTAGAGATGAATGTGTGAGCACTGGTTTCCACCGCCCAGCGATGTGGGTGAAAAGAGAAGAAGAAAAAAGAAGGGGGGGAGGTTCCCCGCTCGTTACCGGCGCAGACTATGCCAAGAGAAGAAGACTTACATATTTGAGATACTTCATGACGTAGAAGAAGTATTCCGTCTCCTCAAAATCATAACCACACTCGATAATGGCATCGCGGATGACCAGGTCTTTGGTGATTTCGGTCCACATCTCGTTCTGTTTCGACTTGGGCGCAGGACGGCTCCGCCTGTCACGGCTGATTTCGATCTCCAGCTCTCGCTCGTAGCCCCTGGAATCCCGGGCCGGGGGCGCTGGGGCTGGGGCTGGGGCCGATGCGGCTTCGTCGCGCTCTGGGATGAACTTGGACCTCCGAACACCGTTATAGCGCTGCCAGGTAACCTCGGCGGCGCCCCCGCCCACGCCGTCCATGCGGACACGCTCCGTGCCGGGCGGGACGTCGACAATGGCCCAATCCTTGGTCGCGCCGTTCCATGCCTCTCCCATGCGACCGCGGGAATCAATCCGCGACGTGATGTATTCGGCTTCCTCGGTGACGGGGGAGCAGATAGGCGCCGCCGAGTGGGCGCGCCGGCGGGAGCCAACGTGTCGGTCGTCGCGGACGACGAGTTCATTACCGTGAATATGCGGGGAACGGCGCTCGCGGCTCGGCGACCGGTGACGACTCACGGAGCGACGAACGCCGATGTCTGTCCTGCCACGAGACGTCCTTATGTCGATGTCGAGGTGTCGTTCCTCGGTCCTCGTTGGCGGCCGAGGTGCGGGTCGTGGCGCAGGAGGAGGAGCGGGACTGCGCGCTCTTACGACTCCTACGGTTCTGAGTTTAGCTGCTTTGTTTTGCGTTACGTCATAGGGTACCCCCAGTGAATAGATGGCGGGGAAAGGGAAGGGATGGGGGAGACTGCGGAGACTGCGGAGGGGGTGCGAAAACTGACCATGGTCGATGTCGCGATAGTGAGTGATAACTTCCCTCTCGATAACCGGACCGCGAATGACGGGTGGAGGAGGAGGCGGGGGGGAAGGCGAGCGGGAGGGCGAGCTGGACGGAGAACGGCGTCTCTCCCTCTCCCTCTCGATAACGCGGACACGGCTGCGGGATCTGACTCGGTCGGGGGAAGGAGAGCATCGACGCTCGAATCTAGGCCGTGGTGAGGGAGAGCGTTCGACATAACGAGGAGCCCGAGTGGCTCTCTCGCGCTCGGCGATGCGGATGCGGTCCCGTTCCTCGTGAATATGGGGAGGAGTCAGGCTGCGGGCGCGGCGACCAGGATCCACGTGTCCATAGCGAATGGGACTAGGGCTGGGGGGCCGACGGGCGACGTCGCGGGTTTCAACTTCGCGCTGGCGGAGAACGAGGGGGCCGGCATCAACGGGGCGAGGGTCCTCACGAAGAAATCCTAGGCGATCTTGATCGCGGTCTCGTTCGCGCTCTGC
This sequence comes from Sodiomyces alkalinus F11, assembly GCF_003711515.1. Classification (NCBI taxonomy): domain Eukaryota; kingdom Fungi; phylum Ascomycota; class Sordariomycetes; order Glomerellales; family Plectosphaerellaceae; genus Sodiomyces; species Sodiomyces alkalinus. The sequence continues at coordinate 1,730,905 of NW_021167085.1, read as the reverse complement.
GTAGCGGACCTCGGGACGACGGGAGCCCTCGTGGAAACGGTCCTCAAAGTCGGAGGATCGATAGGCCATGGTGACAGGGAAGGGGTCCGTCTCTCGAGGCGATTCTGCCCCAAAGGACGTGGGAGCGTGTAAAGGGTAGAAGATGTGGAATGCGAGTAGAAGTGTGAATGTAAACGGGGTAGTAACTCGGCGTTATTACCACGGGCGCCCAGTGACGAAGGGTTCAAGGTGACAAGGGGCAAGGAGCGGGGTGTTTGGCAATCAATTGCAGGAGGGGGGACTAAAAAAAAGAAAGAAGAAAAAAAGAGGAGGAAAGGAAGCAGAAGGTAATTACCTCGCCCACAAAGAGGTGAATGGGATATGCGACAAAAAATAAAGACAAAAAAAAAGAATAAGAAAAGCAGGGAATAAAAGACACCAAGGACGTCGTGCGTAAGCGAAGTAGGTATGTATGTAAGAGATAGCAAGCAGGGATTATTCGCTGATGGAACAGGTGAAAGGAGCTAGAGCTGCTGTGCTGGGTAGACTATAACAATGATGCTAATAGTAGAAATCGACAGCGACAGCGACAGCGACAGCGGCGAGGAATGACGATAAAAATTGGATAGGTTGATTGAGAGATGTTGATGTCCTGTGTCCTGTAGCACGAAATCGAGTCGTTGGTGACGTGCCGAGCCGGGAGCGGGAGCGGGAACTTGGAAAAGCACGATTTTGACCACTATGTAATGACTTCGTACGTGATGGTGGGGGAGGGGAAGTCTATTCGTTCGTCATCGTGTCCACAGGTCATTACTCCTTACAGGTCTACTAGAGTACTATTATAGGTGGTCTTGGTCTTGGATTTGGCTGGTGGATTGTCTTAGGTGTCTGTGGTCAGGGAGGGTCGTTGTCGAGAACTATTCATAGTTTAGGGGGCGCGTGTTTTGTGTTTCGATTCGACTCTGGCGATTCTTTCCATCCTCGTCTCTTTTTTTCTTTCCCCTTCTTCTTTGATACTGGGTCTCAAGGACGGTCGTTGACTCGTGACCAGGCCGGGATAGAACGGGGGGGGGGGGAGTTGGGCGACGAGTGAGCAATGAAAGTGCTGCTATTTTCCCACCGCTTCCCACTGCTTTTGTTGCAGGCTGCAGGGGCTTCAGGGGCTTCAGGCCGCAGCTGATGTGGGCTAGCGTCACGCTGCTTGGCTTCGAAGGAGTCGGGCAGTCCTATCAGGTTTGGGGAGCCAGCTCCGTCTTGCGTCAAGGGGGATGGATTCGTCTCGATCACTTCGGTCATTTCCCGTTCTGCGACCTGTCTCGTTCTCTGCTTCTCTCGGCTTTCCTGTTCCAATCAGACGTCCAAAGGTCTTAGGGCTGAAGGGTCACCTACGAAGTAATATGTGTAGAGTGGTATGGTATCGGTAATGCGATGCAACGGACCACTGGAAGTCCCGCCCATGATAGACGGAGTAAGGAGAGTAAGGTAAGGAATCGAGAAGAAAGGAAAAGATGGAAGAGAAGAACAAGAAGGGAATAACTCGTTGTTTTTCTTTGTACCTACTTATTTGTTCAAGAACAAGGGCATACAGGGAAGGATCGTTCCTTACTCCCTGCCTTTTTTTACCTTCGTCTCCTTCCTGGCTTTCTCATAATACGAACACAGTACCTATTTCACTGCGAATTTAGTAGGTTTATTATGGTTACGGGTACTAATAGAGCCCACCCACTCTATCGGACTGACGTGACGTCACCAACTGCCTACCTACCTTAAAGGTCTCAAAGCACATACCCAGTTTCACCACCTGCTATTGGCGTGTATCGACATCAAGAGAATATCGTCGTAGTCAACCGAGTAGGAGAGGACCTTTCCACAAGGCCTCCATCGGTTCAAATGTGGCATCACATGACAGCCACGAAGGCATATGTGTATGCGAAACTCGTGTCACGCAGTATAGGCCGTGTGACACGAAATCAATCTAAATCACAGTCGAGTCGACAGCGCCGCAACCACTATCAAACATGTCCATGGTCTGCTCTGTAAACTGACAAGTTACGGCCCCCAACGGTAGGACGGCGCCCAAAAAGAAACAAAAATGTGAAAGACAAGAAAATACTCTACCGAGTAGAAAACTAGTTCCTGGCGGATGTTCACGAACCACCCCTAGATTATCAAAGGTGTTCGTTTGATTTTACCTTATCTTTATCATCTTGTCCCTCTTCTTCTACGACCCCATTCCGATTGTCTTCCCCCGCATTTTTCTTCTAATATACAACGTAAGGTACCTAGGTACCTTATCGGCCTTGCGTCGTACCTAACTCCATAATACCTGGTAAGGTAAGGTACACAGCAGATAAGACGATCCAGCGCATGTCCCAGGGTCTTTGATTAACCCGCCGCCAAGTTGTCACGTGTTCCTGGGCCCCAGGACAAAGATAGGGTGCATGGCTGCAGTCTTCTTCTATCTTCCAAGTCTCGATGGCCCGAGCCATCGTAACCAGAAACGGGCCTGCGTACGATTGATGGATAATTGCAATCGGGCACTATACTCCGTAGAGCGAATGAGCCCCAATTTCCTGAACGAGAACCCGTCGACATAACGGACCTGGCATATCACCGAGAGCCCTACTGAGACGGTATCACTGCGAGCTCGGCTTAGGGACAGCGGGATGGTTGTCGTCTCGTCGTCTTTTGTGGCTCTGTATGTATGTACGTTGTACATACGGAGGAGTCCTCGCCAGGGGTTCATCAGTTACCGGTCAAGAAGAAGAGGGGGGATCTGTTGGACGACTGACGCCGAGTCATGGATACATAGATACACGCGGGTTATTCCGTTTCCCTTCCCCTCAGCTTACCTGTGCTCTTTTCTTAAATCAACTTGCCTTCTTTGACACGACGGCCCAGGTACAGACGGTTCGCTAGTTCTCGTCACGGATGGCGCAGGTGCTCTTGCTACTCGTCCGTAACGTATCACCGCGTCGATACCGAGAAATGGCAATGAGCGGTTTATTACCTATAACTCCATACAGATACTTATCGTCACCGGTGCAGTAGGTATTTATGGCAGCGTTTTTGTTCGATTGTTTGGACGGGGAAGCACCATTCCATGTAATGAGCCACGCCCGAAGTGGTCTGTGCATGCACCACTTCGTGTTCCGAATTCGTCTCTTGTAGCCCGGCCAGGTCTGGAACCCGGGACCTGGGATCTGGCAGGAGGTGGTATCGACCATATGCCAGCTGTCAAATGGGCTCTTTACTGTCAAAGGATTCGGTTCCAAGACCGTTTGCGGACAAGTTTCATTCGATCTCGATTCATCTCTTTTTTTGCCTTCTTTCTCCAACCGCCTTGATGGATGGATGGTTTATCATACAGAATACAGTACCGGCAATCATAGAGTGGTACTACGAAGTGGCGCCCGCAAAGTACTAGGTACTTTAGTCTGTACAGTGCAGTGACTGCGTATTTGTAGGTACTTCGGTAGTCAAGTCGAAGGTACTCTGAGACCCAACAAAGAGGCGGGGAGGAGTAGAATACATAAGGTACCTAAGGTAAGGTAGGTATCGGAATCGACGGAAGGCGGGACGCCCTCCGCAGATCCCCCATGTGGCCGTCTGCTGCGCTGCGAAGGTTACCTACCTTATAAAGCCTAAAAGTTCAAGGTACCGTAGACTTTAATTTGACAGAGAAAGCGTTGTGTGTGGTGTGAACTTCCTCGCTCCCAAAAGGTTCCCCCCGCCTCAATAATCCATCTCATCTCTCTCTCTCTCTCTCTCTCTTTCTCTCTCTTTCTCTCTCTCTCTCTCTCTTTCTCTCTCTCTCTCTCTTTACCTACCACCCATTCATTCTTTTCGCCCCAGAAATCTAGTCAATCTCCTCTGCTTTCCCGGCGTCTTTCTTTGTTTCTTATTCCCTTGGGCTATTCTGGTAGACCCAAAGGCAGACCTAACGCTCCGACCTGTCGTCCCCTATCAAAATTTCTCATCTCGTGATCCATATCCTCCACGCGGTCCTTTCGTCCCTTGGGTCTTCCGTCCCTCGCTTCGTGGGACCTTCATGAGACAACCGTCCTGACTCTGTCTGATACGCCGTCGCCGACCCGAATAAACCCTAGGCCACCATAAAACCGCGCCGCCGGTCCGAACGGATCGCACCCAGCATCATGGACTTCACGCAGCAGTACTTCTCGAACCCTCAGCCCTACCAGTACATTGGCATCTCTCCCCTGACTCCTTCCCACTCCAACTCAGCGGCATCGGACGACTTTAATCCCACAAACTCTCCGCCGGTTTGTTCCTCTCTCTCTCCCCTAGTGGCTTTGTTGGATGACCAGGCTCTCGGGTCCGTGGATGGCCCCGATGCCCTCCCTCCCTACCCACCGCCAAAGGCCTGACTGGTGCATTCTCTTTGTTAGCGCGTCGAACCATGCACTTACACAATCATGACATGAGCAGGATGGCTACGCCGACTACCCCGCCGACCAGCATTTCAACGGCTTCGACCCCTATGCTGTGCCTACCCCGTTCAATGCCAATTCAAATCCCGCCGCCGCCAGCCATGCCGCTAACCATCCTGCCTTCCCGGGCCCTCCTACTCCCCCGAATCACCATCCTGCCGCCTCGACTCATGCTCCTCAGCTGCACCAGCAGCAGCTGCACTCGCAGAATGGCTTGAACGCCGTGTCCACCCCGGCCCAGTCCATCAAGCCCCATCCCGAACTCGCAGCTCACAAGCAAGAGTCTGGCGATGATCAGTCGCATCGTCGTGGCGGCTCCAACTCGGAGGATGATGACCTGACGCCCGCTCAGTCTCGCCGCAAGGCTCAGAATCGTGCTGCGTACGTTCGTCCCCGCCTCTTGCTAGTCATGGAATTTTTTTTCCCTTGTCCATCCCATAAAATCGGCCTCTTGTGGACTACAGACTACGGACTCCAGGCCTTGCCTAAAGATTGATTGGTCCCACCCACGGCTTAATTCCTCGCCTCAGCCTATGCACGATCCCGCGGTGAAAAGAATGAATATCAATATGTAGACTAACAAAACATCACTTCTCAGTCAACGGGCTTTCCGCGAACGCAAGGAGAAGCATGTCAAGGAGTTGGAAGCCAAGCTAGCCGACCTGGAAGCCGCAGCCCAGCAGACCACCTCCGAGAACGAACGCCTGAAGCGGGAGATGCAGAAGATCGCTACCGAGAACGAGATCCTACGTGCCACCTCCACCATCAACGGCACCCGCTCGCTGTCCCCCGAGGCGCATACCACGGGTCCGATGCAGTATAACCCCACCGACTTCTACTCAGACCTCCTCGCGCCGCATACCAACAAGACCCCGAGCCATCGCATCGCCTTCTCCGAGGACGGCCAGCGTCTCCTGGCCGCCGGCGCCGCCTGGGACCTCATTATCAACCATGAGCTGTTCAAGCAGGGGCTTGTCGATGTGGGCGACGTCAGCGACCGACTCAAGCATCAGGCGAAGTGCGACGGACAGGGACCCGTTTTCCCCGAAGGAGCCATCCTCGCTGCCATCCAGGAGAGTGTGTCTTGCGGGAGTGACGAGCTGCTATGAAAGAAGAAGGAAAAGAAGAAAAAGAAAATTGGAGAAAAAGGGGGACGTTCGAAAACAAAAGGAAGGAAGAAAGAAGAGGAAACACACATCTTGCTTTGATTTTGTCCGGAGAGGGCCACCAGCAACACGACAAGTTCATCAGCCTTTCTTGATCGAATGCTACCGACCAACGCCCGTCTTCCTTTGGTTGTCTTTTAACTGTCACGGAGCACATTGCGCAATATCCATGAAGAAGTGGACCGATACGAGCTGACGATGGCATTTATGGGGGTTTTTTTTTTTTTTTTTTTTTTCTCGGCCATTCCATTCAGGAATGTCATTATTCGTACACTCTGATGGATAAGTATAGAAAATCAAGATGGAGATGGTTTGTTCAGCGATCTTTGGAACGGGTCTTCTTTGAACCCATCCTAGCTGGGCGGGATTGAAGGGGACCATGGGCTCACGCTTCATAGGAGTACAGGGAACGGAGGAAGGTTTCTTTGCGTACCTAGCTGGAGAGATTCTTTTGCGCGTTTTGCATACTCGGGAGATGCCATTGACACGACATGGGCGTTTTTATGGTTAGGCGTTCTGGAGGTTGAGCCCTCTGGTCAATTTCAGTCTGGAAATTTCCCCATTTTACCACTTTTACCTCCCCTTCCCCTGGCTAAACTATAAAAAGAAACTCTTCAGCAGACAGACCGGTGAATTCCGTTCGCCATCCTCTTCCTCCGTGGCTCCTCTATGTGCGCCGCGCCTCCCACGGCTCTTTCCTCTTCCTTCTTCTTCTGCTCCCGCTTGGTTACCGGGCCACGATGGCATGCGTGGTGCTCCTGCAACACTACTAGGTCGATCTGATCCTTGCTCATGAGGGTCTCCGTCACGCTGGCAATGTCGGTAACGAGTCTCTCGAGCAGATCGAAAGTCATGGACTCGCGCACCACGACACGCAAGATCTCGATATGGTTCTCGTTCGGCGGCAGCGCGTAGTTGGGTATGATCCAGCCCTTGGCCCTCAGCATCAGGGAGATGGTCTCCTGCTCGATGTGCGGGTACTTGGCTTTGAAGTCGTTGTTCAGCCGGAAGGCGACGACGGGCAGGCCGGCGACGAAGTCGGCGGATGACTCGGCTCCTCCCATGAGAGACGGGGAGGCGGTGGCGGCAACGTCACCGGCGCCGTGTTTGGGTTCGGGCTTCTGCGACCCGACGGCGGATTTGGCCTTCTTGATGGCCGACTCGACGGTTCCTCCCACGTGAGCCTTCTCGCGTCGCTTATGGATGTCGGAGACGACGGTGTACCACCCGGTGGCCTCGAGGCTGTCGGCCAGCAGGCGAGCGTTGGCGAGGGAGCTCTCCATGATGTTGCGGAAGCCCTGCTGGCCGAGGTGGACGAGGTTGAAGTACTGGGCGATAACCTGGCCTCCCGGGCGGCTGAAGTTCAGGGTGAAGGACTTTTCCGTGCCGCCGAGGTAGTGGAGCTCGAAGATGAGGTGTTCTGGGAGAAACGATTCATCGCGCCAGATGATCCAGCCTAGGCCGGCGTAGACGAGGCCGAACTTGTGGCCAGAGGCGTTGATGGACTTGACGCGGGGAAGTTCGAAGTTCCTGAACAGAAACAAAAAAAAAAAAAACGAAGGAATCTTTTCATCAGCTTCCGCGCTTCGTGCTTTGGAGGGCTACGAAATAGCCAGCCCCGCTGGGGAAAGGCCTGATTTTACGACTTACCACTTTGGACCTCCTGCTCCCACGTCGGTGAAGGGAGCGATAAAACCGCCCGAGGCGGCGTCGACGTGGATGGGAATGTCGATGCCGGTCCGCTCCTGGTACTCGTCCAGCACCTTGGACACCTCCTCGACGGGCTCGTAGTGTCCGGTGTAGGTGCTTCCCATGATGACGAAGACACCGATGGTGTTCTCGTCGACATTCTGTCTGACGAGTTCCGGGTCGAGGCGGTAGTGGCTCTTCGCGCTGACGGGGAGGATGCGGGGCTCGACGTCGAAGTAGCGGGCGAACTTCTCCAGGGCGACCTGGGCGTTGGCGCCCATGATGATGTTGGGGTGGAGGGCGTCTTTGCCCTCGGCTCGGCGGCGTTCCTGCCAGCGGCGCTTCATGGCGAGGCCGCCCAGGTGGATGGCTTCGGACGAGCCGGTGGTGGCGGAGCCGATGGCGCGCTCACCCGGCTGGACGGCCCAGAGATTGGCGATGATGCTGATGCAGCGCTGGTGGATGTCCAACAGGGCCGGGTACTCGTCTGCGTCGGCGATATTCTTGGAGATGTTCTCTTCGAGGAGCTTGGTGGCGTTCTCTTCCATGAAGGTGCTCACAAAGCTGAGCAGTCGGGGCGGTTAGTTATGGTTATCTAGTCCACGCCGGGGGGGGAGCGAGACGAAAACGGTTGCCCTCACCTGGCGAGGTTAAGATTAGGCTTGCCGTCCAGGTCCAACTCATCGTGGATAAACTGGTAGACTGTATCGGCCGGGGCGCCATCGGTGGGGATTTTATATTTAGGGAAATTCTCTTGGCTGCTGTATTGGCTATCGAAGGGCTGATAGTGAGTATGAGAGACCCTCCCGGCGTTGAGGAGGTTGGTATGGCCTGGGGATGTAATGTGGGAGACCAGGAGTCGTTGGACGATGTCCTCCGCGTCGACCTACGGGGGGTTCATTCAGGTGAGCCAACATGGCCATGCCCATTCAACAAAAGTTGGACTGTCTTCCAAACTCACATGCGTTGCGAGAACCATTTTTCCTCTTTTTTTCCTATTCAGATATCCCTTGGGGAGTTGATGATTTCTGCTGGGGGGTTGGAAGCAATGGTAGACGGTGCTTGTCCTGATCTTCCAGTCCGTGAGGGTCCCGTCATGGTATGGTCGTGCCTCTTATATATCTGCCCTTTTTAAGATTTCCCTCTCTTCCGAAGTATTTCTCGGTTACGTGATAGCTCGAACCATTTTCCATTATTTTCCATTATGGATGACGACATGGAAGGTAATTGTACCTACTGTATGACCTAAAGGCTACCTAAGGTAGAGGAATGCGAGGGTTTGCACCCGGGCACCTAAGGTAAGGTACATAAGGTACGGAGTAGGTATCCAGATGCGGAGATGCGGCGGTCTCGTCCTGACCTGCCACGAGCGTATGTTTGGGACGTTTCAATTGGTACATACATGTTTGTAATGTAGGTAAGTAAGGTAACTTTTACGTGAAGTAACTTTTAAGTGAAGTGCCCTCATGTCTCATGGTGAACATCGACACAGGAGGAGAGTATAAGCGAGGTGAGAGGAAGCGTGGCCGAACGCATCCATTCCGATATATTATTGCGCTGCACTGGGAATCGGCTTCTCAAATTTACGATAGGGTGATGGACTAGATGGATCCGTAGAGTCGAGAGGTTTGGATGGTTTAGGTATTGCTTCGTACTGAGCAGCACGTGGGTTCCGACAAGTCTGTCGGCCGTGGTCTGTGTCGGCGTTCCGAGCGGCTGAACCTCTTGACTTCCCCGTGTCCAAGGTAACTGACGGAGATACACATCTCATACCTACTATGTATGTATGTACTCCATAAAAGGTAGTGAAGGTACCTGTAGTCCATCACCACGACTCCGTCTACTCGACCAATACCGCCACCCTTTAGCAGCCCGGGAGCTTAATACAGTCTTATGTGAGTTATGGCACTTTATAGACTTGTAGTCTCCGTAAGGAGCTTACGGGGAGACGGCAGTAGAGGTCATCTAAGACAGCATGCGCATGGGACGGCACGCCGCACGAAAGGGAAACTAAAGCGATTTATGTAGTGTCCATGTGTTCTTACATGCAAAACAACGAAAGGTGTCTAAGACCAAGCACAAGTGCGCACAATATAGGAAGTTACAAGACTTTAAATATTGGAAATTGCATATGCCGGCCTCCAGATGCCCTGGAGAACTCCAAGCTCTTGTCCTATGAAACTCACCCTTCCTGACTACCTCCGTTCCGATGTTTCTGATATTGTACATGAATAGAAAAAAGAGAGGGAAAAAAAGGAAAGAACAAGAAGACATATGACACCATAATGCTCCTGCCTGATCTCAAGAAAATATCAAGGTGTTGGATGCTGTCTCAGTCGTATGATAAAGCAACCGTCTGGATCTCACTACCTAACCAAGTATTCAGATCTGCTTTATGTCTTTGTTCTATCCCCTGCCTCAGCTGCAACTATCCTTTCCATCAATGGTATCTCCAGGTGGAACCTGTGCATGGAATGGATTCACCACAGAAATGAACACCAAGAGCGACAACAGCACAGGAGAGAAAGAAGTAGAAGGGCAAAAGGACATATCGAAAGACAGGCTTCCCAGAGCATACCCAGAGCATACGCCCCCCCATATAGAGAGAGACATATACGGAAACACGTCCAGCCTTGAAAAAGGGACAGTGAGATCATGTCCTTCAGCGAGGCTTATGAGCCAATATAGCACGCGCAGAATCCGAACCACAGAGGTCCTTTACGAACGGCCATATAAGCAACGGCGTCTGCACCATCAGTAGCATCGGTAGCATCAGCACCGTGGCACCGCAGTCTTTTAAGCGACCTACTCTCGTTTCCTCCACTGAGATTCATACTACATTTCGAACCCCCAAGCCCCCAGCTCCTGCGATATAGTGCAGCTAGCATCTCGATCAGGGTCCCTTCCGCCACCTAGGTCAGGATCCCCCCGGTTAGTAAGATCCAATACGAACCGTGAAGTACAGAACAAGAGAAGAGAAGAGAAAAAGGGGGCGGGGTAAAAAAAAAAGAAAAAAGAGAAGAAAAAAAAGACAATCGAGAACACGGGCCGGCGATGGGCCGCTCAGGTTACGACACGACGGGAGTGGCGACACGCAGCACGGCAAAGAGTCCAACCGCCGGTGGTCATGGTCAGCCGGCTTCCGCTGCTGCTCGTTCGCCCGGGACCAACGGGCTCGGCGATCATCCTCGGCATCAACCATCACGGTGGGTCTGGCCGTTACCGGAGAGTAGGGCGGAATCAGCATCACCCAGGATAGACAAGCCCGTCGTCGTCAGTGGGGGGCAAGGGCAAGCGAATGAGAGCAGCACCTTTGGAACGCCCGGTCGGGATGACGGCGTCCAACACGGAAATGCAGAGCTGCAGGCGAGGTGGATTTATATTGTCGTCGGTGAACCACACTGGGGGAGAGACCGAGAAGAGTCGACCTGGGCCTGGACGGACGAGAGCTGAAGTGATGGGCAGAGCTACGAAATCACGGGAAAGAGAGGGAGGAGAAGGATCATTCTGATGGGGTCACGAGTCATGATATTTATTAATAACGTCGCGACTGAAATGGTCTCCGGGCGTCGCAACGGAGGTACGTCGGTACATGTGTCGTCCGTTGTGTCCGTACGCGTCCGTACCTACGCATACTTACGGAGTACTTCGTACTGTGTAGATATACCTGACACGGACTACGGCCTACGCCCGTGTACAAAGGTCACAGCACAGTACGGAGAGGTCATAGCAGGAACCCCCGCCGTCCCTGTCCCCTTTGGGCCCGTGGTCATCGGGAGGAATACGTTGTACGGCACGAGCCTCTGATGACACCTCAATCCGATGGCATCCTAAAATAATCTCTACCCTGATTCAATTCAATTCGAAGACCATGGTATGAAGCCATGCCCGACCCTTGACTTGTCTATTTCTTTTTTTTATATGTTGTCTGTGTATTCTTGATTCCCATTGTCTTCAACTCTAACGCTATCCCTCCCGTTTTCCTGTCCGCTCCGCTTCTTCTTCTTCTTCTGCTTTTCGTTTCAACTCGTCAACCATTTGGGCATTGAATTGCATCGGGGCTGGACCGCGATCATGGCCTCACCCTCGTTCGATCCCGCGACCCGAAAGAAGGTTTTGCGGGTCATTACCTTCTCTCTCCTTCTCGACCTGGTAAGTCGCGCTTGGTAGAAGCAAAAGCAGCAAGAGTAGCAGCAGGAAAAGCTGCAACGATAGCAGGATTGCGTTTCCTCGTATCAGGCTCGAGCTAACAATGGCTGCGCAACCGAAAAAAAAATATAGATCTCGTTCACATTCATCCTTCCCCTCTTCCCGAAACTGCTCGAGTTCTACCGCGACCGAGAAGCTCCGGCCGCCATCTCCGGAAACCCCAACACCCTCCTCCAGACCGTTCTCAGCTACCTGAACAAATACAAGGCCTCCTTTTCTCGACCCATTGATTCTCGCTATGACATTGTTCTTCTCGGTGGTGCACTGGGAAGTCTCTTTTCGTACGTCCTCTTTTCTTTTCTCTTCCAGTCCCTTTCTTGGACCGTTGGCAGCGCCGCCCCCCCGCCCCCCGCCACTCCACGCGCACTGCCGTTTCTTATGCTAACCCAGCGTTCTCCCCACCAGCCTCTTGCAAGCCATTGCGTCACCCCTCATCGGCACCCTATCCGACCGCCATGGCCGCCGCACGGCGCTCCTCGCCTCCATGATGGGAAACATCCTCTCGGTCCTCCTCTGGGTCGCGGCCGTCGACTTCCGGACCTTCGTCGCGTCCCGCGTTGTCGGCGGCCTGTCCGAGGGCAACGTCCAGCTGGCCACCGCCATGGCCACCGACATCTCCGACGAAGCCTCGCGCGGCTCGACCATGGCGCTCATCGGGGCCTGCTTCAGCGTCGCCTTCACCTTCGGCCCGGGCATCGGCGCTTACCTCAGCACCATCCCCACCGTCCGGGAGAATCCCTTCGCCACCGCGGCCGGCGTCAGTCTCGCCCTGATCGTCACCGAGACTGTGTACCTGTACTTCTACCTGCCCGAGACCCTCCCTGCCTTGACCGGTCGGGGCGGGAAGACGAAGGGCGGACACGAGAAGAAGAAGGAGGGGAAGGGGGAGGGGGAGGGGGAGACATCGGCGGGCGCCACGCGAGGACAGCAGCAGCAGCAGCAACAACAACAACAACAACAACAACAACAACAACAACAACGGACAAATTCGCATCTCACGCTCAACGCCATCCACTTCGCCTTCCTGCTCTTCTTTTCCGGCATGGAATCCTCCCTGTCCTTCATGACCTACGACCTCTTCGGCTTCGGGTCCGCCAAGAACGGCCGCCTCTTGGGCTTCGTCGGACTCGTGGCGTCGATCCTCCAGGGCGGCGTCACGAGGCGGCTCCCGCCCCTGACGTCGGTGCGTCTGGGCACCGTCGCGTGCCTGTCGGCCTTTGTGCTGCTGGGCCGCATCACCACCACGGGCGGGCTGTACGCGGCCGCCACGTGTCTGGCCGTGACGTCGGCCACCGTGGTCACGGGCCTCAACGCGCTCAGCAGCTTCGAGGCGGGCGAGGGGGAGCGCGGCGGGAAGCTGGGCATGCTCCGGAGCTGGGGTCAGCTGGGGCGCGGGCTCGGTCCCATCCTGTTCACGAGCGTGTACTGGTGGGCCGGGCGCGAGGTCGCGTATGGCATGGGCGCCGTCGGCATGGTGGTTGTCGTCTCGGCCGTTTTCGCCGGGCTGAAGACGCCTCCTGGTTCGGGCAAGGTTAAGGCGACGGGGGAGAAGAAGGCACAGTAAGGGGTAAGGGAGAGACGGACGAGAAGAGGGACTGCACCAACGGTCTAGGCAACGTTTATCTTATGTACCTATACTTTCGCTTATATGATACAAATTGCAGGGAGGAGCTGCTATGCATAGTATAGTGTAGACTGCACTGCATGTGGACTCGAAATGACGAATAGTTAAGTAACGGCTTCTTTAAACAGTTTCTTCATTGTCAAAATTGGTATGATGTACGGGGTTTTGGCTACCTTATGTTGTCGAAGCGAAATGTTTGGTACACGTAGAAATAAATAGTCGAGGCCGTTTGAAGTCCTCAAGACAAGGTACTTAGGTACTTGACTGCAACACACCGTGTGGAGTACAATCACACACTGTATACATACTGTATGAGGTACTTCGCTCACTGTTCGTTCACTTCAAGCCGAGTCATCCATCCATCGCCCCTCTCAGGTTCACCTCAGTCGACTTTTTCTCATACAACCTAACAAGCCAGCCATTGTAAAGAGACAATTTCTCACATAGTTGCCCTTCACATTTCAGCCGTTTGAACACGATTCCAATAGCTGTGCTTTGTTTTGCAAGCCAGACCAAAACTCCGGTGTGCCGAGGAACCAAAAAAAATCCCCTCCTTCCGGGCTAGAGAATGCACATCCAACCCGTGGACAACGCCACCGACTACGAGCCGTTCGTCATGGCCATACCGCCAGATCAGGTGGACCTGGGGCACATCCTCGGTCCGGACGGTGCAGGGGACACCTTTGATGACATCTGGGGCTCGGAACCATCTTCCCCTACGGCCCTAGAACGGGGCCATGACCATGACCATGATCATGATGCCACCACCACCTCGGACGTCCCCCGCCCCCGCGAGACGGCTCACCACGTGTCTGACATTCCGAGGCTTCAAGCCGAGCACACAACGGCGGGATACCGCGAGGGTGTCACGGCAGGGAAAGCCGAGAGCCTCCAAGCCGGCTTCGACGAGGGCTTCAGCCTAGGCGCCGCCATCGGGTCCAAGGCCGGCCAGCTCCTCGGCCTCCTCGAGGGGATCGCGCAGGCCCTCGCCGGCCACGCGGACACGACGACGGCGGTGGCCCGGGAGGAGGCGACAAAGGCGGTCCAAGACGCCCGCGCTGACCTCAGCAAGGAGCGGCTTTTCACGGCGGACTTGTTCAACAGCGACGGGACATGGAAGTACCCGGTTGCCGGTGGTGCGGCGGCCTTTTCGGCAGGCGAAGAAGGGGATGGCGCTACCGTAGCCGAGGAGGGGGACGTCGTGTTCGCGTCCGTGGCTGACGCACACCCGCTGATCGCTCGGTGGACGGCTGTCGTGGATGCTGCTATGGAGCGGTGGGGGATCGATCCTGCCATCTTTGACGAAGCGCGGCCCCACGACGATGGTGACGACCATCATGACCACCACCACCACCACCACCACCACCACCACCACCCTCACCAGCGCGAAGGCGATCGTCGTCAGGCTCCCTTGGAGGAGGAGAGGACCTCGACTAGTGTAGCGCCTCCGCAGAGCAAGAAGCCTTTGGATTGGTGAGACGAGAGTGAATGGTCGAAGAAAGTCATGGGCCAAGGATGTACTTTACTTCACCAGCGTTCCGTCTACTCGTAGCGACCGCGTGTTTTTGCGCCCGCGTCAAGGCCAATGGCACAAAATCCCGCGGACGCAAACACACCAGGGAGCGAAAAGAAAAAAAAAAAAAAGAGTCGCATCTTCGGTCAGGGGGCAGACAGCCAGCCAGCAGCCAGCGCACAGCACAGCACAGCACAGCACAGCACGGAGTCTACAATGAAAAGCGGCGGAGGCAAAACTCGAAACTATAATACCGCAAGGCCTGGTTTCTCCATCTCAGGTCAATTCCGACCGTACGGGAGACTTACCATCATCAAGTGGCAGGGATATCTTAAGAGGATCGAATGGGATCGAATGGGATCGAATGGGATCGATCGTTCAGTCTCAGTCGTTCAGTCGACAGGCTTCCAATTCTCGATTATCGGGTTGACGATTTGATAATGCAGCTTCGACTTGGCAAACCATCAACGTTACGCCATCGATTATGGTCTAGACCGGTGGTTGCAAGTCGACCTCAAGGCCAGCCCGGTTTTCCAGGCCCCATGCAGTGGTCTGTATGGTGGCATTCGTGGCATTCGCCTGGTTTATCTGCAGGGGTAGAAGGCGAGGCCAATGACTAGCGTGCAGTTGTAGTGTACGTGTAGTGTAGTGCGAGGAGAATGCCGACGACCGAAAAAAGTTGGCACATGGAATCGCGAACAAAGGGGGCGAGTGAGAAAAGAGAGAGAAACCAAAAAGGGGTCGCAGAGATACGTGTAAAAGACTCGCGCTGATCTTAACGACACACGGCGGATAGCCCGATATTAGGATAGTCTCTCTTTTGTGCGGTTTCGATGGAGAAACAGTAGAAACACTGGGCAGCAGATTGTTTCAAGAAGTTGGACGGCGGCAGTTCGTTGCGTCACCAACAGGGGGGTTGTCCACCAAGTCCACCATGGACTCAGGCACCATGTCCCTGTTCCGTTGGCCTGCAGCCCGTTGACAACTTGGCTGCTGGCGGCTTAAGGTTCTCGGGCAGGTTTCTGTGGGGCGTTTGGGGCGTGTTTTTTCAACGCCGGGCAGATGCCGATCTTTTGACATATGGGGGTGGTCTCCCCCTGAGTGTCTCGGCACCGGTCGAGTTAACAAGAGCCGTTTCCCGCCAGTGGACTAGACTTTCCGGCTTTTCAGGGGCCCAAAGTTCAAAGTTGTGTGCGCCGATCGGACTTTATACTCCGTACACTACGTGTACTGGCGAAGGCAACGCAACGGTTCCTGGTTAACCACCCAGTCGCGTGTTCTGGCGACGCACCACGACCCAACCCTGGCTCCCCTCCTCCTCGTCCCCGTAGGTACACTACACTACTATACACTACGTGTAGCTTACGAGTACGTGGAGATACATGACGCGCACAAGGCCCAACGCCCCCCCCGTATCTGTACACTACGCTTATCCTTCGAGACGATCATGTCCAAGCAAGCCGATCATGCCGCTCCTGGGAAACCCACAACTCCCTTACCGGCAAGGAGAAACGACTCAAAAAGGGGGACCGGCCCCCCCTATCCATCCGTCCCCCGACCTTCGCTCCCTCTCCTTCCTCTTCCTTTCCTCAGTATCTCTGATACCCATCCACACGTTCGCTCACTGTCACTCGCTGAGATAGCACCTTCGTAATACTCCGTCGCGT
>NW_021167085.1:1696178-1714522 GCF_003711515.1 Sodiomyces alkalinus F11 | reverse complement strand
ATACCACACCCGCTATCACCATGCGTTTCAGCACCATCGCCGTCGCCGGCTTTGCCGCCTACTCCCAAGCCGAGAGGGTCAATGACGAGCGCAGCCTGAGGGATCTCCTGGGAGATTGGGAGTACCCCAACGGCATTGACGCCCTCACTGACGTCTCCCCCACCGCCGCCCCCGAGGCCGGTGACCTTCACGTCTTCCACCCTCCCCACCACGACGTCGTCATTGACGACTGCGACAACCAGGAGGCCGACGACTGGCACTGGGTGCACCCGGGCACCGAGCACCACGCCGAGGACCACCAGTGGACCACCAGCACCATCACCGAGACGGCCACCGAGACCGTCGTCGACTGTGATCCGGAGGAGCCCTGCCACGGCGGCGGCAAGACCCACTACACCACCGTGACCATCCCCGAGACTGTCACCATCTGCCCCGTGCCCATCACTCCGGAGCCCCAGCCCGAGCCCGAGCCGACTGGGGAGCCCGAGCCTGAGCCCGAGCCGACTGGGGAGCCCGAGCCTGAGCCCGAGCCTCCCGTCTACCCCTCGGAAGTTCCCGTCTACCCGTCCGAGGAGCCCGAGCCTGCGCCCGAGCCCACCTACGAGCCTGAGCCGGAGCCCCCCGTCTCCGAGGTTCCCCCTCCTCCCGAAGAGACCGAGCCCGTCCATCCCCCTCCCGAGGAGCCCGAGCCGGAGCCCCCCGTCTCCGAGGCTCCCCCTCCTCCTGAAGAGACCGAGCCCGTCCAGCCCCCTCCCGAGGAGCCCGAGCCGGAGCCTCCCGTCGAGTCGGAGCCCGTCTACGAGCCCACCGAGGCCCCTCTTCCCGTCCCTCCTCCCGTACCCACCTCCATCGGCACCGTCACTATCCCGGCTCCCCCCTCCGAGGAGACGACCAGCTTCATTCCCGTCCCCACTGCCGGTGCCGGCCAGAACGCCCAGCGTGCGGGCGGTGCCGTTGTCGCCGCTGCCGTTGCCGCTATGCTCATCTAGATTGGGCTGACAAACCATGCCTACTTCGGCTAACCTGTCCTCGGGGTATAATGGACCCCTTCTTGGGGTTTGGGTTTCTCTTCTTTTCATGGGGGTTGGTTATATGCATCAGGTGTGCATTTGCCTGGGCAACGGAGAACCGTCTCAACATATGAGACTGGTGGTTTCAAGTTCCAAGTGACGCTTCAAGCCTGTCACGATCGATTGGTCCAGATGTATAATGTAGTCCGGAATAGGATAGAATAATGAGGGGCTCAAATAACCCTCTTGTATGACCGTTGGCTCGTGCCTTTTTTTTTCTTTTTTTCTTTTTTTTTCTCGTGTCCGGTTGACTGCATGGATGGTGGTGCAATACTCATCGTGACGAAGCCGGTGATGCGCCTCGTCTTCGTTTCGAGGTATGGGCGAATGAAATCTTGTCTTCCTGTTAGGGCTGTATTGTAGTGTCCTGGGCTTCCATGCTGTCTGTCGGTGTCTGGCATATGACACAACCAGCAGAAGATTCACGACGCAGCTCGAGACTGACGGGATGTCGTCCTCGTCCTCGTCTTCGTGCTCCAACCAACCCGCCGGACCACATCTTCGAGCCGGCGGTCCTCGCCAGTTACCAGCTCCCTCCTCGTCTCACCATCTTGCTCGTCGTAACGGAAGACCACCACCTTATCGACCCCACCATCGTCGTCCATGACCAGGCGGCCGGTCCGGCCATCTGCCCAGGCGAGGGAGACCTGTTTCGCCTGGGGATCGGCAGCCCGTACATCGACGAGAGTGCCAGCGCCAGCTTCTTCTCCTTCTCCTTCTCCTTCTTCGTCTCCTTCTTCTTCGTCTCCCTCCCTCCGTTCTCGTCCCCTCTCCTCATCTCCACCGGCCGCGCCTCGTGCCGCCGCCGCCGCAGCGGCCTCGGCAAGGTCACCGATCACGGCAGCGCGGTTGTGATAGCGTACAATTTCCCTCCTTACATGGCGCACAAAGCGCAAAAGGTCCTGTTTCGCCTGATGGGTCGCATCCGGGGGTGAAGGCGCAGGCAGGTACCTGGCCGCGAGCCCGGGCAAGGGGATGCAGGGAGGGACGGTGTGCCTGTGGACGCGGAGATGGCGCGACTCGGGATACGGGCGGTTCAGCATGACGTAGTAAGGACGGAGGAAGCGGGTCTTGGACATGACCTCGAAGCGGAGGCCGAGGACACTCCCGTTGTCGACGGCGTTGGGGTCCGGGTCGCGGACCTTGAAGGTGGTGACGGCGGCCCCGGTCCGATACAGACACTGCTGGTCGTGGGCATGCTGGGCATCGATTCGAGAGAGGACTTTATCGTGCACAGCGGAACTTGTCTCGCTTGAGACGAAAAGGGAGTCTTCTTCTAGGGTTTCGCGGTGGCGGAGGAGGAGTTGGCGGGTCGAGTCGGCGGACAGAATGGTAGTGGCATGGATCTTGAGATGTCTTTTCAAAGTAGCAACTAGAGGAGATCATATCGGTAAGCGCGGCTCACTTTTGCAGTTGGACAATATAACAAGTATAACAAGTATAACAAGTATAACAAGTATAACAAACAAGCAAACAAGCAAACAGAACAGAACAGAATACAAAGCGGCGTACTTTGGCTTTGAAGGTCCTCAATCTCATAGTCTAGCTCCTGACCAATCTCGTTGGGTTCAGCTTCAGAGGTCATGATGAGCGATGAATAAAATGACGCGGATTCATGGAAGGTAAATTTGTTGCCAGAATATCAGTTGGTTGAGGGGTCTCTGGGATTTTGGGACGACGTGGAAGAAGTAGAAGGGCGGAGAGAAGAGGGGGGATATGGGGAGAGACGGAGGGGACGACACGACGCGGCGTGACGCGACCAGTTCATCGCTTTTGATCGCCAAATGGTCATATCTTATCTGTTTATCGATAAGCACGGAGGTCCAAGCGATCGGATTGCCAGGGTTGTCAGGCCAGGGGTCCACATAACAATTCCCCGCATATGTGGCACTTGTGGAGCCACACAACAAGGTAGCAACGTACCGGGTACGTACCTTGTTGTCTCTAACCTATTCCGACGACGGGATTACAGGCAGCGACTCGACTTTTCCTGGGCCTTTGGCCAGCTTTCACTTTTCCATCTACCATATCTCGGCTTTCAGGGTCTTTAACAGTGTACATGTTTTATCCAGGTATAGGCCGCCATGGATCCTCGTTACCCTCTCTAATTCTTCTCTTCACAACCCTTCTTTAGCTTTTACTTGCTCTTGTCCGGGATTTCTATCACTCCTTTTCCTCGCAAAATAGAAGAAAAAAAGAAAAAAGAAAAAAAAGAAAGAAAAAAGAAAAAAAGAGCCGGGGCGAGCTTGAAAGATTGCCACCCGCTTGACTCCCAAAGGCCACGGTTGCCGCCTTGTGGCTCAACGCCTGTCCCCACCACTACGGAGTACACGGCAAGCGAGCGTTATCAAGCATCAAGCCATTATCTTCTTTGCTGTGCCGATCCGATCCTACGCCTCGTTCGAGCACCCAGACATCGACTCGTCCACCAAGCTCCAACTGAATACGCCTACACAGATCTGCCTCGGACTGTTCACCTTCGAAGAACACCCCTCGTACCTCAATAAGACTCTTGCCGTTGATCTTTCGGTCTCTCGTTACACCCCATTGCGCACTCGCTGCTGACCTTGCGACCCGTTCTGCGACACCCTCCGTCATCAGTACACACTCACACACACACACACACTCTCTCTCTCTACGTTCGTTCCACTTGCCCCTTGCAGGCTCGTGCTACCACACCACACACCACTCTCCTTGAACGAGACCATCACCGGCCCCTCTCGCCTTCCCGAGTCCGCTTTCCTCCCGCCATCTCTTTTCCGATGAGCAGAACACGCCGAAATAAATCTAAATCTCCGAAAAATAAACGGCCGCTGTCCGAAGTCTTCCCAGCTACAGACACAGATACGGACAGGCCAAACGGTGCCACCACCGGCGCCGCCATGAACCAAAACAGCGTCGAGTACCGCCGCAAGGCCGCCACTCCCACCTCCGAATCGGTTACCGAAAACCTCATGCTGCGCGAGAATTTCTCCCTAGACGACCACATCGCCAAGACCCCCGCCATAAATAACCATGGCTTCTTCGAGCTGCCCCTCCAGGACCAGAGGAACTTCATGCTCCTCGTCCTCCTCTACTTCCTTCAGGGCATCCCCATGGGCCTGGCCGGCGGCTCTGTGCCCTTCCTCATGAAGGATCACATGTCGTACAGCGAGATCGGCATCTTCAGCCTGGCCTCCTACCCCTATTCTCTCAAGCTCTTCTGGAGCCCCATCGTCGACGCCGTCTGGAGCCCCAAGTTCGGCCGCAGGAAGAGCTGGATCCTGCCCATCCAGATGCTCTCCGGCATCGGCATGCTCTGGCTGGGCTCCGTCGTCGAACCAATGATGGCCACCGCCGGCAAGGACGGCGGTCCCACCATCTGGGGCTTCACCGGCTGGTGGTTCTTCCTGGTCCTCATGTGCGCCACCCAGGACATCGCCGTCGACGGCTGGGCCCTTACCCTCCTGACCCCGGGGAACGTCTCGTACGCCTCGACCGCCCAGACCGTCGGCCTGACCGCCGGCCACTTCCTGTCCTACACCGTCTTCCTGGCCTTCAACTCGAAGCACTTTGCCAACCGCTACTTCCGCGCCGTCCCGCTCGACCGCGGTCTCCTGTCGCTCGGCCCCTACCTCACCTTCTGGGGCTGGGCCTACCTCGTCATCACCGTCGGCCTGGCCCTCTTCAAGCGCGAGGAGAGGACGCGCAACGAGGACGGCATCTGGGACGTCTACAAGATCATGTGGGGCGTCCTCAAGCTGAAGAACATCCAGACCATCATCGCCGTCCACCTCGTCGCCAAGATCGGCTTCCAGGCCAACGACGCCGTCACCAACCTCAAGCTCATCGACAGGGGCTTCGGCCAGGAGAACATGGCCCTCACCGTCCTCATCGACTTCCCCTTCGAGATCATCCTGGGCTACTACGCCGGCAAGTGGTCCCAGGAGTACACCCCGATGCGCCTCTGGTGCTGGGCCTTCGTCGCCCGCCTCGCCGCCGCCGTCGCCGCCCAGTGCACCGTCGCCCTCTTCCCCGCCGGCGGCGTCACCACCTGGTACATGCTCGTCGTCATCGCCGAGCACGTCTTCTCCACCTTCACCAACACCGTCATGTTCGTCGCCGTCTCCGCCTTCCACGCCCGCGTCTCCGACCCGGCCATCGGCGGCACCTACATGACCCTCCTGGCCACCGTGTGCAACCTGGGCGGCACCTTCCCCCGCTTCTTCGTCCTCCGCCTCGTCGACTATTTCACCGTCGCCACCTGCCGCCCCAGCGCCACGGCCGACGTCCTCGCGCCCTTCTCGTGCTCCCTGCAGGCCGACAAGGCGCGGTGTCTCCAGGGCGGCGGCACCTGCGAGACGGTCCACGATGGCTACTACATCGTCAACATCCTCTGCGTGATCCTCGGCCTGGTGACTTTTGTCTCCTTTATTCGGCCCAGGGTGCTGCACCTGCAGTCGTTGCCGATGAGGGCGTGGAGGCTAACTCCGACAAAACAATAAATAAGTATAAACGTGTACATGGCGTGTGGGGGGGGGAGAACGGGGGGCGCGGGGTGGGTTGTCCTCTGTATTATATACAAGTCTATCCCGCCGAAGAAGAACAAAAGAGAAGGGGGGATGTTGGTTGGGGGTTGGGCTCTGGCTAAATACAGCATTGAAGGGCGAGCGGGTTGTTGAAGAAGGCTACGAACTTTTGTTTGGCGAAATGATCATGTGTTAAAAGAGTCGACTGGCCACATTGAATATATGACATGCTGGTTTCTTTTTTGTTCTTTTTTTTTATAGAAGAGATGATGTACACACCCGGCAGCATCCTCCACCTCCACCGTTCATGGCCGCGCACCGTCCATGCGCGCCAGCAGCGACTTGATATGCTCATCGTGCAACTGTTCTATAGCCGGGATAATCAAGCTCTCAATCTCCACCTCGGGTTCCCCGTCCGGCAGGTCCTTCGCATCCAACGGCTTGTGCGCCACAGCTACCGCTGAACCGCCATCACCCTCGACCTTGACTTCTCCCTCTTTGCCCTCCCACGCCGGGCTGGGGACGCGGAGCCAGCGGTCGGGCCGGCGGGGGCTGACGAAGACCACCTCCCACTTGCGGGTGGTCAGCAGGTTCCCGACGACGAGGTGGTGCTGGTACCGCTCGAGGCTGTAGCGGGCCTTGTGGACGAGGATGCCCGGGTCGGTTTCGAGCTTGAAGCTGACGATGAACTGGTTCGGGGCCCAGCCGTCGACGAGGTTCTTGAGGAACTTGGGCACGGGGTCGAGGTCGACGACGAGGCGCTTGGAGCGGGGGACGGCGGGGGAGGAGTCGAAGTTGTCGAACGTCTCCTCCTCCTCCTCCTGCTGCTGCTGCTGCTCCGGCTCCGGCTCCGGCTCCGGCTCCTGCTCGTGCAGAAAGTCGGTCGCGTCGGTGCTCTGGATCTTGTGCTCCGGCATGCGGTCCGGCGGCACGAAAAAGTCCGATACGGCGGCGGCGAGGTAGAGGAGGCCGCGGGGGCCGAGGGGCCGCATGAGGCGGGCGATGGCGCGGAGCTCGTGGAGGTAGTCGGTTATGGTGACGAAGGGGATGGCGAGGAGCGTGTTGCGCGTGCGGGCGGCGCGGTACTTGCGCAGGACGGCAAGCAGTTCGTCGCGGTGGTCGTCGGCGGCCACGACACCGGTGCCGGAGGCGTCTTCCTGCAGGAAGTCGAGGAAGCAGCCGGTCGCGTGGGAGTAGTGGCGCGAGTAGGGCTGCAAGCTGAACTGACGGTGGAGGAAAATGACGGCATAGCCCGACTCGAGGAAGTACTCGGCCGAGGTGGCTCCTCGGGTGCCGGCGCTGAAGTTGTCGATGAAGCGAACCGTGTTGCGTTCAAGGGGAACAGTTGTTCCACCCGAGGTGATAAGGACGACGCGGCGCTTGGCGGCGGCATGCTGGCTGATGAAGTCGCGGGCTTGAGCCTCATGGTGGGCCAGAGCTTTGGGGGGTGGGTTAGAGGAGAAGTAGTGGTCCTCCACGTCGGTATTTATGGAAGAAGACATGGTGGTGTGAGAAGAGTCCTGTTCCGGGTATTGTTGAGTGCCTGAGCCATCATGTCAGTATAAGTGATTGATGTTACCGCAGTGCAGATATGGGGGGTTTATGTAGAAGAAGTCGTGAGGAAGACGAAGACCAGGCCCAGATAGGGGTGAAGATCCTCCATATAGTGAGACGCTGTAGCAGGGTTGCGCACATGAGAGGAAAGTAAATTTGTGTATACGATGAGGCGCAAAGGCGGGGATAACTTTACGGACATAAAAGAAAGACAAAAAGCGGCACCGGGTTTCCTCCGAACCCCGCGGACAAGTGTTATTGACTTGGGCGTCACTGCTCAATGTTCGCGGAGCTCGGAACTCGGAATAGGGGGGTGACCGGGCGCCGCCGATATCCTCGGCTCGGCCGGTAACGTGGCCCGGGAGATACGCCCTAGTTGATTCCGAGGAGGTGGTACCGACACGGGCGTATAGAAGAGGGGGCGGGGGCAGGACAAATAAATTACCTTCAATGGGAAGTTACCAGACGGGTGGTAGGTAGTTTCAACAATTGGATCCCTTGGTTTGGAGTTGGAAGAAATATGAGTGGGCAGAGGTGTCGGGTAACAAGTGAGGCAATAATCATAAGCGGCAGTACCTAATGTAAGGTACCTACCTAGGTACCTAGGTAGGGAAGCGATAATGAAAGAACAAGGTAGCTCCGAATGGCTCCGAATGGCTCCGTGTGTGGTCAGGTAAGGTAGCGAGGACAGTACAGTACACGGTCTATACAAGGTAGGTACGTTTTGGTAGAGGGGTAGAGTAAAGTTTGAGGAGAAAGGGGGAAGGAGGGAAGAAAAAAGGAGAAGAAAGTTTAAAAAGTCAAGTTCCCCTCCGCTCACGGTCGACAAAGTCCAACAAGTCTCTTCTATGAGGTCGCTCCACCGAGGGAGTTCCCCACCCCGTGACCCCGAGTCCGGGACAGATTCTTCGGCGGACATTTGGGCACGTTCCGGGTTTCTTCCTTCCCGTTCAGTTCAGTCGCACCGGTACTTCGTAATTAAGGTACTTGCCATAACCGTCGTCAATACGGATAGGACATTGGACTGATCTTATCAGAGTGTTATTGCTGTAAGTTCAGGTACCTTAATAATAAGGTACCTTACTTATTATTGGTTCTAATTCGATGTGCCTAGCTTAACTTTTACTTGCCTCTTGTATAGTCTCAACTTCTAATCGTTGCTGTATGACAGCTCAGCGGCCCCCCCTTGATGAGTTGCTCTCATAAATATTTTCATTTTCATTTCATTTTCATTCCTGGACTTTCACCCAACTCATTCCGCTATATGAGCTGCCACCTCTTCCCTCTCTTCTTCCCAAGCCGTCTAGGCTGCAGAGGCCCACAGGCCCACCAGTTCTCATGTAGACAGCAGACGCAGAGTAGAAACAAGACCGACGCACGCCAACCCCCTCAGAATATGGCCAGGATTCTCCACCCAACGCAAACCACCTTGGCCGCCCAAAGAGCCGCAAGCGATCCCGCGTACATCGCTCCGGTAAAGATGATCACCCCCCAGTACTTCCCGCCGGTAGCCGAGATGATCTCTCCGCCGATGGGGATGCCCACCAAGCACGCGACCGACACCACAGTGTAGGTGGTGGCGTAGTAGCGGCCGTAGTTCTGCGTCTTGCAGAGCCGCCCGATGCACACGGGGCTGATGCTGATGTTGTTGCCGCTCGCGAACCCGAACATGACGGCGAAGATGACCATGGCCGCGAGCGAGCTCTCGCCGAACGGCAGCCACACCGCCAGGCACGCCACGATGGTCAGCGCCACCGACAGGATGTTGCTGTTGTACGCCCCGAACAGGTCCCCCCACCACCCGGCCACGACGCGGCCCACGACGCTGGCGGCGTTGAGGATCGGCAGGATGCGGTACGAGATGTCGGCGTCGAACCCGGCCGACACCATGAAGCTCGAGATGTAGGTCAGCGGGATGAAGAGCCCGAACTCGAGGAGGAACACCCCCGCCGTGGTGAACGCGAACGCCGGCTCCCGCAGGATCCGCACGTCCGGGTGGGCCGTCGCGTCCCGCGCCGGCGGCAGCCGGGACCGGATCAGGAGGTTGGCCACGCCGAAGCACCCGGCGCAGATGAACCCCACCACCCGCACCGTCCACGCCCAGCCGATGCGCCCGAACAGCTCGTGCATCGCCAGCGGGAACATGATGCCGCCGAGCGAACCTCCCGTGGTCGCTACCCCTGTGGCCAGCCCGCGCCGGTCGCGGAAGAAGTGGCCCACCGCCGCGATGGAAGGGGTGAATATGAGCGAGCCCCCAATCCCGTTCAGGAGGCCGAAAGAGAGCATGAAGTGCCAGTATTCTGTAGAAAGCGGGCCATGGATCTTTTCGTCAGCGACAGTCGGGTGTGAAAAGAAGAAGACCCCGCCCCAAAAAAGGTGCAAAAATTACCAGTAGATATGCTCAATAGCATGAGAGAAGCAACCACACACAGCGACCCCGACAGAATGAGCCACCGCGGTCCATACTTGTCAAAGACGGGACCGATGTAGATGCCGCCGAAAAAGCACAAGAACGTGTAGACGGAGAAGATCCACCCGACGGCACCATGGCTGTACTCTCGTAGCTGGTGCTCCCCGATGTAAGCATGGAAGGTGGCCAAGCTATTCATGAGACCCATGGCCGAGAACAGCGCGAGCCATGACCCCAACACCACGAGCCACGCTTGCAGTCCTCCCTCTGGGTACGTCTCCTCCTGCCCCTCCTCCTCCTCGTCGTCCCCCTCATTCTCGGGGCCTCCTTCGGTGTCCTGCTTCGAGTCCGTCGACCGTCTTTTCGTTTTCGCCTTGGAGGATGATCTGGCCGTCACTGCTGCGGGTCTAGTGCTCTGCGCCAGAGAAGGTAGGTCCTTGCTCACGGTGCCCAGGGAAACAACGTCGTCCGCGGCGCTCTCATATCTGTGGATCGGCACCGTATCTGCACCGCCCTCGTTTCGGCCTGGGTCTGCCGTCTCCGGGCTAGAAGACTGGTGGCCCATTCTTTTACGGTTCCTTGCTCTGGTGTTTGGTGTGTGTGTTGTCCGTTGTCTGGCCTCGGATGTCTTGGTGTCTGGTCTGGCTGTCTGGCTGTCTGGTTGTCTCATATTTCTGCCTTTGCCTCCTCGGCCAAGGAAGAGAAGAACATCGCCGCCTTCCTCCCCGCTTATTACGTCTACCCTTCCCCCGGACTATCCACTTCCCTCATTTGACAAACCCACGAGACTCGGAGAATCTTACCCCGGGGAAACGTAAGAGAAGACGTAAGAGAAGACACCGAAATGGAGTTCGAATCGAGGGCTTGAAAACCGAAACCTGTCTTTTTCACCATGTCCACTCGGAGGCGGCAACACTCCGAGGAAAGGTGGGGGAACGGAAATGAAGTAGGCGGCAGGGCGCACGTTATTTTATTAGTACGTCTGTCGTTGTTTAGTAATTACAATGTAGAAGGGCCAAGTTGAATCCCGTCATTTTAAGTAATCTCCCGTAGCGTAGCCCGTAGCCTGTAGCGTAGCCTGTAAGTCAGACAGAGCCTATGGCAGGTAAGTGACCTGCGTTCATCTCTTCCTCTGCCCCTTGTCTCAGAACACGGTTACAAGTGAAATACAAGTCCCGAGACGCGAATCGCCGTCTTGGAAGGGAAAATTGAGGATAAGAAGGGATGTCGGTCCATCGTTGGAACTTACCAAGTAATTTTTCGTATTTCATTTCCCTCGGGGCAATTGCGTATCGCCTGGTCATATTGCTTAGTCACCGGAGTCCTACTCCGGTGTCCGCAGGACCGCCATTTCCTCCTCTTGTCCACTTTTCCTTTTTGTCTTCTTCTTTTCTTTCTTTTTTTCCCCGAGAAGACCCTGCAACTCTGGACTCCCTTTTAGTATGCATGTTGCATGTCTTGTCCCTGCGACTAATGCAAGGCATCCATCCTGCATTGCATCTTCTCTACACACCCCCTTCGTCCTCCAGCAGAGCCCAAAGAAGCAGACCAAGAAGCAGACCAAGAAATTCTGCGACTAATCCGCCACTCAAAGCCATCCGAGCATTATGTACAGAATTCCAAGGACCCTGGGCTCCCAGCCAGACCACCCAAACGCATGCCGCCCCCTTTACTTCTTACTCCAAGTGCCGGGGATCGAGGAGACCCGGATGCTGCCAAGGGAAAACACACTCTCTCGGCCGTCATAATCTCAATTCCGTCCTCGAAATCCAAGCCGAAGGCAAGTGTGGATAATATTTGGTCTATCCTGAAGCACCGCCATGTGTCCACGTCCGCCAGTTCCACCACATTCGCCATGTCCACACAAATCCCAGTTACCATGCATAGCACGCTGTCGTTCAGGTACCTATTGCAGCGACGTCGATCGCGTCCATCCATGCAACTTAATCAAACCCCTTCCGGGCTATCTAGCTGGCAGCCAACACCGACATATCTTCAGAGAAGTAAGTATATATATAACAGGACAAGCATCAAGAAACGAAAAAAATAGAAGAAGTCTGGTGTCAAGTGGTAAATATTGAAGGCCTTGAAAGATCTGGGCGTAGTCGAGTCAACCTCTCCCTTCTTTTATGCAAAGACATGGGATGAATGAAGAAACATGTGATGTTCTGTTCGCCATCATCCGGGTTCCTGCCCAAGGTACCTAGGTCCCCATTCTACCTTATCCAGACAACATGTTGCTTCACTTCCTGTAAAGGAGACAACGGGTACTTAATCGGCCACCTCTCCGTATTGGAGGTAGTGCGAGCAAAAAACCACCTGGTACCTTTGCCTTCGGGTTTGCAGTCCAAACCCATAAACCAACGCCAACATCAATAACCGTACCTTCAGGTACATATACCCTCTTCTCCCTTTTGCCGAACCAAAGTTCCATTATCCTTTTCTCTTTTCCTGTTACTCTACTGGCATACCATCGTTGTCGCATATCGATCAATGGCGTGAAAAAAACGGCGAGGATGTATAGAAGCGGTAAAAACACTTCCTTCGTGGTAGAATCCCGAATCGCTTAATCAGATAAACATTGTGTTCGTATGAAGCCCAGGCACTCAATATTGCCGTCCCCATCTAGTCATAAAGTCGTCAAGAGTAGAAAAGCCGCGGGGTTGGATTCGTATAGAATTGGTGGAAAGATGGCTGTGGGCGATGTCTTGGATAGCCTCGTCGGGCGAGAATGTGGTCGAACTCGGTCGACCGTTTCGAGCGGTACAATGATCCCATCACGGAAGCTGTCCGAGATCTGCCGTATCGGACGTAAGGGTGGCCAGTTCACTAATCCGTTGCCTCAGCGCGTTTAAGAAAGCGGCTCTGGAGGCATGATCGAGTCTCTCTACACCCGAGTTACTGAAGATCGCGTCATGTCAGTACGTGGTCGAAATTGGCCGGTCACAACCACCTCTGGTCGGCGGGGCAGCCGCCTATCGCCGGGGAGAAGGTGAAAAGGGGGGGGGGGCTTGCAGTGTTTCGAAGAGCGAGGCAATCTCGTCGTACATCGCAGTTCCCACCAGTTCCGTGGGAGGGGTGAACAACGGCTTCTTTGCAAGACTACTCGACCCGGCCGTCGCGGCTTGTACTAGCAAGTCTCCCTCCCGGATGAACTTGACGAGATGCTCGAGATCCGTCTGATAGTTGGTGGTCCGCATACGACGTAGGATTTCGATCGAGTCTTGCTCGGGGCGCAGGGCCAGTAAGTGGAAGAGCTCCTCGAGAAGAGCGACACGGCGTTGAAGGTCCTCGGACTTCTTCCGCAGAGCCGCTACGCGAGAGATGTCTGGATCTGCATCGTACTCGCAATCTTGCGGCGAGCCCGCGTTGGTGCAGGCCGAACACACAGGACGTCGGCCGTCGCATTTCGACTTCTTTCGTCGGCATGGCGTGCACGCCACTCGGGTCTGGGGCCGTCTCCTCCCCACGGATGATGACCGCGCCTGCGGGGTCGGGGTCGGCTCCGACTCGTCGACGGGGGAATTTGCCGTGGTTTGGCTCGCTGGTGCGGGCAGGATCTCGCGGAGCGACTTCATCCTCCACCGTCTCCGTCGAGATGAGCTACCGGTCTTGTCCTCCGCATCAGACGAAGCGCGCACGTGCAGTTGAACAAGGACGTCCCGTGCTGTTGGTCTGCCAGGTAGATCAGCACTGGGGCGAGGGGCTTGGGCCGCCTCATGTCCGCCGGGCTGCTCTGGTTGGGGTACGTTTTGATGGTGGATAGATAGCCAATGAAAAACCAGGATAGCAAAGGCGGGCTAGAGCTGGTTTGATTCTGGGGCTTTTTGACCACTTCAGTGTGCGCCTGTCCGACGTTGCCGCCTCTCGCACGTATATACCCTTCCCTAGCAAGGAAGCAGAGTTCTCGTTTCAAGGCTCGATTTGTTCGCCCCTCGCCCCTCCCTGTGCCTGGAACGCCTGTGTCTAGTTGTCGCGAATAAGCGGGTGACGCAAATCTCAGATCTTTTGTTGCCGTCACGGGCCCGTCCGTTGCCACAAGCCACAAACCACAGGGGCTTTCGAGGCGTGGAACCCCACCCGCATTGGACCCTCGTCGGAGTCTTGCCCGCCTCCGACACGGTGGACTCTGGACCAGATCTGCTGAAGATAAACCGCATCGGGTGTGCACACAATTGTGCACCGACTGAAAAGTCGGAGATAGGAATCGTTTTTGGTTTGATCTTCCTCGTTTCGGCTGGGTACCCGATGGTGATGTAACAGACACCTAATTGTCCAGATCGCACGAAACAGGCCCATCGCTCTTCCACTGCGGCTGGGATGTCGCAATACACGTGTACAACGTAAGAAGAAAAAACCCACTTGGTAGCGTAGAAGGAGGTTTTTCTTTTCCGTCTGGAAAGGGATTGGCCAACTTTATTGAAGTGGCAACAATTCCGATCTTTTCGGGGACAGAACGAAGCTTGTCTTCGTTGCACTGCTGGGTTGTCCGATCTGTATACCCCTCTCGACCTTCGGAGGGCCCAAAATTCGCTGCTGACCCTACCCAGGACTCTGGAGAGTAGACTGGAAGGGCTATAATGGATTGGACGGGCTTCATCTAGTTAGTTATGGCAAGCACCGGCACATATCAGACAAAAAAAGCAGAGATTGGAATTCATTTCGGGCAAAATTCTCACCTGCAATCGGGCCCTGGACCCTGGAAAGTGTAAGCTCCCAGGAGCCGGACCCCCCCCCCCCCCTTTTTTTTTTTTCCTTTTTTTTTTTTCTTTCTTTCTTTCCTTCTGCTCTATTTGCAACAACCCGCCTTGCCAGTCGTAAGTGACAATAATTGCTGATGCGTGGTAGCAATAGCAGGAGCATTGGCCGGTTAACGACAACCCAAGACGGGCTATGACACAAGATCAAACATTTTTCGGACATTCCAACTAGTTGAGCACCTGCAAAGGCCGGTATTGAGCAGGCGGGCATAGTTGCAGGCCGTCAGGGAAGCACCGTCGTAGCAAGCGCGGCCCTTTAGGCGGCGACCTGAAGAAATTCGACCGAATCAGGGCTATAGGGTTCCCCGAATATCTCCCTTTTCTGCTCGATTCCTAGCTCTTGCCATGCTATAGGACGTACCTCTACTGGGATGTGCCCGGAAAATGCCTTGGGCCTGCAGTAGGAGATAGAGAGCGCGAAATTCCGAGTCGTTCGAGATCTCCATCATGGAGGCACGCATGGTTGGTGCTCTGGAGCAGCTAGGCGGTTGTTGCCTCGACATATCTCTCAAACGAGTACATTCCAAAAGGATTGGTGATTCTGGGAGGAGTCACCTCCCGCATTTCCTCTGGCCCTGGATGCGTGGATGACAACTCGGAAGCGGCGTCATTTGGATGACGGCGGGTGAGGGTCGAGGACTCCACGGTGTAGGAAGTCAGAATCGTTATTATGCAGGCAGTTCAAGGCCACATGCCCGGCTGCGATGTGCATCCTACTGGCGTTTCGGGGGTAGGGCTCAATGTACCAGGCATGGGACAGGCGCCTCGGTCGATAGAGAAGATGGGTTGGTCGAAGAGGTTGTGAGACAGTATGGGTGTCCACGCAGAAGAGGATGCACTACAAGGTCAGAAACACGACAAAAGTAAAGTGGGAGGGAAGGGTGAAGACAGGAGGGGGAGAATATAAAAATAATAATAAGCAAGGAGGAGAAGAGGGTTGGGCAGATGGAAACGGATCCAACTCTCCTCAAAAGAGATGATGGCGGGACGAGAGAAGGACCCGGCTGTCTGGGACTCCCATCACTGTGAAAGGGCGATAGGTAACGAAGGGGCCCACCGAGAAAGAGTACTACGAGGTATCCGGGCGAAGACAGCGCCCTTCGATCAAGGTAGGTACTTCCGGTCTCCGAATTTGCTGCTTCCCTCATTGTCCCTCATTGTGTCCGCCTTTGGATGACACCTACGGTACCATCGTACGATATTGTCACACCGTTACCCAATAGAAGGGCAGTAACCCCTCGGAGGTCCTCCCGATACCATATGGACCAATCATAAGCCTGAGATCGTTACAGGCGAATAAGGTAAGGCACGGTAGTTGGTATGCCCAAAGGTAAGGTAGGTAGGTAGCTTATTTAGGTAGGTAGGTAAGTCAATTACAGTTAAGAATAGGTAGGTAGGTGAGACCAACAGGCACTGGCTACTGGGCGGCACCTTTCGAAAGGCGGCAGAGCCACCTTTGCGCACCAGTAACGTCGCTCGATTCACTGGAAGCTGTTGAACTGCCGAACTGCTGAACTCCGCGCCCTTTCTGCTTCATCCTCGGGGATTAGAACTCATTCTTGGATTGTGGTACAGCAGATTTGATGACAGCCAGGCTTGTGGACATGTATCCGAATTCCCCCTTCAAGTTGTGGCTCATCCATCCATCGTTGCACCCACTCGTTCCTCATCATTCCTCGTCACCCTGCCTCATCTTCCACTTCCTCGACTGTGACTCTGTGTGAACCGGAAGCTCCTGTGTCCTGTTGTGGCCTATCACGGCCCTTCAAATAGCCCTCCTTCTCCAATGCATCAGCTTCCTCGGGTTCCATAAGCCCACTTCGCCCTTTGCCCTTGTCTAGCTTGCTTCTGACCACGCTGGGCACAAATGCCGACACCGCCTCCTTATGCAGATTCCGTACCATGGGCTTCGCTTCGTATACCGTCTTCGCCTCCAGCACCGGGGTAGGGGCCGGTTTATTGTTCCTGTCTTCCGAGCGATCCCTTCGGCCCTCAGTCTCGGTCTGATGTTGCAGCTCCGCCTGCCGCCGCGCTCGCCGCTTCGCGTACCAGGCGTCCATCACCTGCTTCGGTATCGGAGGTGGTGTGTCTCGCGGCATAGGTATGCTTCTCACATCCTCCGGGATATCTTCGTCGTCGCTGGACGCGTTCTCGGCATCGCGTCGCCGCTTGCCCAACACGCCGGTCCCTCCTCCCCTGCCCCCATGCCCGAGACCGCTCCCGAAAGAAGGCGCCCGGTCGCCCAAAGCCTCCCGCGCCTTCTTCACCGCCTGAAGCTCCTTCTCGAGGCCCTCTAATACCTGCTCCTCATGCCGTGAGAGCTTGCCGCCATTTGTCGTAACAGCTTTAAGATCGTCGATCTGCTTCTGGATGCGGTCGGGATTACGTCTGGCGAGCTTGTCGTTGCGACGGTTCTGCACCTCTGCCTTGCCTAGAGAGGGCAAAAACTACAGTTAGCAGAGTCGAATGGTTTGGTGCCGTTGGTGCCAAGTAGTACGGCGAAGGTCGGAGATATTTCCCTACCCTTTTTAATGGCTTTGGCCTTGTCAGCCTTGCGCTGGGCTTGAACTGGGTTGTAGTTTCGTTCCTTTGTCATTTCTTCCAAATGCCTTAAAGAGCTTCCTCAATTGGGTTCAGCTGAGACAACGTCGAGAGATGGCTTTCGTAGGGCTTGCGGAGTCGCGTGGTTGAGCAGACCGTTCAAACTGATGATATCTTGACGGATGACTGCCTGCCTTACCCGTGCCAGAATGGCGATAAATCCTTATCGGCCGATGGCAACCTGGACGGACGGGAAGCTTCGTCTTATCGGATCAGACACGTGATAGAGAAGCCCAAAAACTGAAGTGGTACCTAGGTAGGTACCTATTTCGTACATAATGTCCCGTATTTGGTATCACGTTCCTGTGTCGTTGCTTATGCAACGCTTGTTGACTCGGCCTTGCCCCACCCAATAACATCCCTGCATTCCTTAACTGCGGGCAACACCTTAACCCTGAATCGTCTCCTGCGACGGCGCACCTTCCACTTGGGCTCGCTCAGGCTGCCTCTGGGTGAACCTGCTCTCCTCCATTTAACTTCCCCTTGCCTCCCGTCTAGACCCCTTTTACTTTCGTGGTCCTGCTGTTGTTTCTCGACTTCCCTCCATCCCACTTATCAGCCATATCTCTCGTCGCATCCACCGGGCGTCTGGCAACCGGAGACACCCTTCATCGCTAGTTCTCCGTCAAGAACGTGCGTCATCGGATTCTATTTATTTCGGAATCCTCTCTCAGGTCGCCAGAGGTAGGCAAGTGTTCAGAAAGTTCTTTCTACAGCCTTCCTAGAATTACTTGTCACTTTAGTTCTCTATATTCCCCCTCTCGTTGCATATCATATCATAGATCCCCGCTGTTTGCTGTTTG
This sequence comes from Sodiomyces alkalinus F11, assembly GCF_003711515.1. NCBI lineage: Eukaryota > Fungi > Ascomycota > Sordariomycetes > Glomerellales > Plectosphaerellaceae > Sodiomyces > Sodiomyces alkalinus. Next base: position 1,696,816 of record NW_021167085.1, on the reverse strand, counting down.
GGAGAGCAGCTCTCAATCATGGCCAGCTTCATGGCCAACCTCTTTCCCGGTGGGAGTAAGGACAAGAACGTTACCGGCCGCCCCAAGACTCCCACATACAGCAATCATGACTTCCTCAACCCTCCCAACACCCCGCAAGGCAGTCCCAGTAAAAAGACGGTTCCTCCTGGCGCTCACGAACTTCCCGAGGCCTTCGAAAACGCACTCAGACTCAATGCTGCCTCTACTCTCGAGAGTCCTGTCAAGCTAGGTCGCCCTCAGAGTGTTATCACAACCCCACTGTCGCCGGGCAAATCCTCCGCGAAACCACTAGACGAGTCCAGCCCGAATGTGGAAGACAGCATCCTTAATCGAACCGCCGTCTCGGCCGGCAGTCCCCTGAAGAAGCGGCAGGAACAAGAGAACACCCCTCCCGCTTCGCACCTGGGAGGCGGCGGTACGAACTCTCCTGCGCCCCTGACCCATGCCGCCCTTGCCCGCCACGATTTCTACCAGCCCCGGGATACTAGGCCGACCACACCCGCAAAGAGGTTCAACACGCAACGGGCCTTGACTGCCGAAGAGCGGGAAATTCTCAAGCAACCCAGCGTTCGCAGGCTAGTCAACGTGACGCAGCTTTGTAAGAAACATACCCCCCC
>NW_021167085.1:1657690-1696140 GCF_003711515.1 Sodiomyces alkalinus F11 | reverse complement strand
ACCCGCCACTAAACGCATCTGGTAGATTTTCTGGACTATTATTTCGACCTCCTCACGTACGTCGGTTCGCGGCAGAGTCGTCTGGCTGCTTTCCGAGCCGAGTTCCCCCAAGACGAGACGGATGAAGAGACGTACAAACAGATGTGGCAGAAATACACGGGACGGGAGCGTGCCAATCTTCGCAAGAGGCGGGTCCGGCTGCGTCAGGGTGACTTCCAGATCCTCACACAGGTTGGACAGGGAGGCTACGGCCAGGTGTTCCTTGCCCAGAAGAAGGATACCCGTGAAGTGTGTGCCCTGAAAGTCATGAGCAAAAAGCTGCTGTTCAAGTTGGATGAGATCCGCCACGTTCTCACCGAGAGAGACATTCTCACCACAGCAAAGAGCGAGTGGCTCGTCCGGTTGCTATACTCCTTTCAAGACGACAAGAGCATCTATCTTGCCATGGAGTACGTGCCGGGCGGTGACTTCCGGACGCTCCTCAACAATACTGGCGTGCTCAGCAACCGCCATGCCCGATTCTACATTGCGGAGATGTTTTGCGCCGTCGACGCCCTCCATCAGCTCGGCTACATCCACCGTGACCTCAAGCCCGAAAACTTCCTCGTCGATTCCACGGGCCACGTTAAGCTGACCGATTTCGGGTTGGCTGCTGGCATGCTAGCCCCTGCCAAGATTGAGTCGATGCGGATCCGGTTGGAAAAGGCATCGGAGACGTCGGTTCCTTTTGGCAAGCCCATGGATCAGCGCACCGTTGCTGAAAGACGAGAGGGATATCAGTCGATGCGCGCGAACGACATGAATTACGCCAAGTCCATAGTCGGCTCTCCTGACTACATGGCCCCGGAGGTGCTCCGGGGCGAGGAGTACGACTTCACGGTGGATTACTGGAGTCTAGGCTGCATGTTATTCGAAGCGCTGACCGGATTCCCTCCTTTCGCCGGTTCTACCCCTGACGAGACGTGGAGAAATCTGAAGCATTGGAAGGAGGTTCTGAAAAGGCCTGTTTGGGAAGATCCTAACTACTTCCTGAGCAACCGCACTTGGAACTTCATCACTACGTGAGTATTATGTTTCGCATTTCCTCTATCTACACCTTCGCAGTTCCCTCACCGCTGACGTGTCATGTTCTACAGTTGCATCAATTCCCGGTCAAAACGCTTCTCCCGCATCCAGGACATTTACGGGCATCACTACTTTGCCGAGGTAGAGTGGGAGACACTACGTCAGACCAAAGCTCCCTTCGTCCCCGAGCTGGACTCGGAGACGGACGCTGGCTACTTCGATGATTTTTCCAACGAGGCGGACATGGCTAAGTACAAGGAGGTGCACGAAAAGCAACAGGCTCTGGAGGGTTTGGCGGATCGCGAAGAAGAGATGAGCAAGGGCCTCTTCGTTGGATTCACGTTCCGGCATCGCAAGGCGGCTACCGAGGAAGGAAGCCCTCGCAAGCCCAACCCGTTCCGAGAGGAGAGCGACACCTTTGGCACGATGCTGTAGAGCCGGCCTTTCATCCAAAGGACACGAGCGCACCATTACGCTCGCAGGGGCTTTTTCTAATTCCTCTTCGATTCTCGGTCCTGTACCGGGAGTTAAAAATTCCTCTCTTTTCTCTTCTTGTTGTTGTGTTACTGGCTACTCTCCCCGCCTCCCACGCCCCTTTTTTTCTTTTCTTTTCGTCGGACTTGATGACCAATGTTGGATGTGTGATGGACGGGTATTTCCAGGTTGGAGGCTGGAAAGAATGGATGCATTGGCGAGTACACACACATGTCGGTTTGAGCGAGGAGCGAATGGATTGCGAATTTGTTCTCAGGCTCAGCCTATTGCTTTTCTCTTTGGCTCTCGCCCTATCGAGCCTGGGCTTCTCGTTCGGAGCTCCGCAAACACGTATCCGGGGGAGGGTCTCTACCTAATTATCCAAGGCACGCTGCCTGTCTGTAAGAGCGCGGGATTCGACCACAGCATATGGGCACAGGAAATGGGGACAAAACAAAACACGAAGAGTGAAGGGCGGCCAAGCATTGAGCCGCTTCTTCATGTAAGACTAGAGTCTAAAGTATCGACAAGGCACTTACTTATTGATATTCAGCAAGTGCCCAAGCCTTCCGTGGGTTCTTACCCTTTCACACTGTGGTGGAAGACCCGAGAGGCCATTTCCCCTGAAATGTCAAGTTCGAGTCTACGCTGTTCTACCCCAAATTAACACTTCCTGAACTCTTTGACCCTCATCACTCGACGGATACCTGTTGTATATCCAGAATGTGTTTGCGTTCGGCCGCAGATCGGGGCGAGACTACTTTTGGTTATCTTGCAGTGCTCTTGGCAAAGGATGCGAGCCAGAGAATCCATGGTATGGTGCTACTAATCCGGTTTAGACGGGCCTCTCGCCTCATGGATGGAGGGCCAGCTCGCATTGGGATGGAATCCCCATGGCCGAAATCCAACCCTGTCATCTACAGCCGGCCTGGAAAGTCTCGGGGTGCGAGTGTTGTTTCCTCGGGGCCGTACCGAACGCGACGATGATCGCGTTGAAGAAGGCCTGGCGCACTGTGGGATTTGGCTCGCAATGGCGCGACGTTCGTTCCGCTGAAGCTGCGAAAAGGTCGGTCTGGACTAGGAATGGGCAGATGCTGGGAGTAGCACCAAACACCCTTCACGAACCGGAGATTCCACGTGAACCCCCACGTCAGCACTGTGAGTGCGTATGTTGTCTCCATTGAACTCGATTATCGTAGGTCAATCGATTGGGCGAAGCGGGAAATAGTGGTCCCGGACTCGGCGTATGCGGTGCACTGGGTTTTAGAAGCATGTCGATAGCACTTCGAGATTAGTGACGAGGATCATGGGTGCGGGAGGGTGATGCAGGGCGCTGTCGTTGCTTTGAGGTCATTGTGCTGCGGTATATCATGCTCTGTTTTTTTGGGTCTGGAATAAGTTTGATCGGTGTATCGTAGGCTCAGGTCGTTGTCTGTAAGAGCAGCAGCGAAGACTGGGGACGGCGGACGGCGGACGACGGAGGGAGCGGGAAGGGTGTGTGATGTCGTTACAGGCGGCGTAGTGCTACACACCCTCAAAGTTTCCACACACATCACCCACCTTATTCCTCTTCTCATCTGATAAGATGTGCATGTAGATAGCATGCTGAATCCAGGATGACCACGTTAGCTCGTCCATGATGAAAGTTCCCGGCCCTCGTCCCGTGTTGGTTGTTTCGATCTGTGCTGGTCGTAGCTCAAGATAGCTCTCTGTATGACGACTTCCGCTCGCCTGATTCATCGCCCTGCTTGGAGCTGGACACACTTATCAGGGCGTTTCGATGGTTCGTTTATCGTCAAGTTGGATCTTCAACGATGCTCCAGGGACCCCAATTTGGGCTTCGCAAGCACCGCATTCCTGGCTACCGAGACTATCCCTTTCCAGACGTCGTTCGTAAAATACTCCTGACCCTTATCTTGCGCTCTCCGACGCAGAGGCTAGGTAATCCAGGACAGTCATGCTGTGTTACCGCCTCCTTTCTTCGCAAGACGTCGGCGCTCGGATATCGTCTCGGGCATCGTCTCGGGCATCGTCTCGGTTGGTGTTTAAGCTCGACGAGGGGGGAGGGAGATGGGGGTCGGAGCCGAGCAGAGGAATCATCCGTTGTCGAAACATGTTTTTTCTTTCCCTCGTCAGGGTAGGTGATGGAACATCCTCATTGGGGACGTCTCTTCGGGAAGAAACTCCGACTCGAGTTGGACAAATTCAAACCCATAGGAGCAGGCCTATGCAGGCCTATATAGATAGATATACTACGGAGTGCAGATCCAGTCCTTAAGATAAGGCCAGGAACAGTAGCCAATCGGTTCCTCATAGTCAACGCTATGCATATCCCGTGTCGGTACAAGGCAGAAACTCAGAGGTCTGAAATAGGCATATTGTCGTGGATTATCCCCTGCGGAATTGGCGGCCTGCTAGGGATAGTCTGATAGCGGAAGTAATGCCTTCACGCAGAGAAGGGCAGAACGGAGATAGCAAGAGATAGAGATAAGCAACAAGGCCCTGGTTCGTCGAGATGATGTGACGTTGTACTTTATCGATGTGCAAATGGAACAGGATTAAGACACAACTGCCCCCTTTGGACAAAAAGGAGAGGACCCTGAATGATAAGACAGCTCCCTATGAAGCAGCTGGACATCCACCCGACGCGTACGGAGGCAATGGCTATCCTGTACCCAAGTATAAAAGAAACTGTCTCGTCATTCGGCGCATAGAAAGAAAGAAAAATGCTTATCCATCATCTGGACGACAACGAATCCTAAATCGAACCCTCAATGTCTGACCCTCGAGAACTCAACTTACTCGGCTCTGCTCTCTGGAAGATTGCGACACAACCGGCAACAAGGAAGCCCTCGCAACATGGCACTCCAATACCTAAAAGAACTAATACCCTCCATGCGTATTTGTCTCTAAACCCAGAGGACCTCTGGGAATGGCAGCGAGAGTGAAAAACGGACGGCCATCAGAATCAGCGTCGAGGACACAGCCGAACAGTCCCGCATTGGAGACTTCATCGCCTGGGCCAGAACAGACATGCAGAACCGTCCTCTTTCAGACCGCTGGAGCACGACTGCGTTGGCGGAGACATCCAGAACCCATGAGGGCCCCGAGGTGGCAAAATATCCGCAGGACCAACCGCACCAACCGCACAAATCACATCTTTATTTCGCGGCTGGCCAAATGGCCGGGCGGGTCTGGCAAAGACGCTAAATTACAGACAATTGAACTGTTCACAGGAGTCGTCACGACTCCTTGGATGCGAGATCGGAGCAGGATGTGGCATATTCCAGAGCCAGGAACGGATGCTCCCTCCTCATAAAAGCAAGTGCGCGAAATATCGTCAGGCCCCATTACCCGAGGTATGGAAAAACATCGCCTGTCACCTCGGAGGAGCTGGCCGGTGAACGGCAACTAGCTTCATATGGTAAATTGGAGAGCCCGCCTCTTCTAACATGTGAAAAGAGAGGAGCTCCCTTCTGTGAGGGTGTGAAACAGCTCATATGTCGAACGAGTTAGTCACTTACGAAGTAAATGTTAGACCCTAATGGTGTGATGATAGATCGTGTCGTGTTCTAGGCTACGTGTAGTGCGGCGAGAGTCGCTACGGTACGAATAAATAAAGCTGGGACAACTGAAGAACATGAAGGGAGGTCGCATTCGAGGTTCGGACTTAATTGTACTAAAGATACGGCTGCTGTCGACAAACGATATTTCGTCATCCAAAACAAGGGGCCCCCTCGCCTGTGTGGACTAGAAGCGTGGGGGCAAGCGGGGGGTGACCCAGTAGCAGCCATGTGGATGGACAAAGAGAGCACTGGTTTGAGGTGCAGTAGCATTCGGGTGAGATGCATCAGGAATAACTCGGAATAGGTCTCATGGGGGAGCGTGTCCCTTGTTACAAGGCCAGATGGTGAGACGTGCCCGGGAAAAAACCTAGCGCGATATTGTCATTCTTGCTGGATGGAGCCACCCTCTCCGACGGAGATTATTGTCTGCAGGACGAGGTCGGTGCTACGTATCCGTAGGTACCTACATGGTAAGGTACGTTGTCCGATGAGGTCTGAGGTCTTTAACCCCCATCTCAACGTGCTGTTGAATCCGCGGGTTCCCGTCGGGAGAAAGTGTCGGCTTCGGAGGAACGGTTTAAATGCGAGGCGATACAGATACAGAGGGGAAGTGCCGAGTTGAGGTTGCAAGGCCTTGCGACGCCATCCCGGACCATAAGGTACAACACGTATTCCAATCTAACCAAGGTAGCATAGTTCGTTTCAATCATGATTCGGTTCACATACAACCATAACCGAGTTGCGGGCGCATACCTGCTAGTCGGGGAATACCCTTCATGTAGGTATGTAGGTATGTAGGTATGGATGTATGGATGTATGGAGTATGGGGTGAAGTTGGGGGTTTCAACGTCATGGCGGTGAATACCAGGTCGAAAAGCCGCCGGATCACCAGTCTCCCCCACCAGGAAGGAGTTAGGTCTGTGTTTTCAAGGTAGTCCCCGTCCCCCGGGGCCAGCCGCAGTTGCGGATTGAGCGTGACAACGTAGGTATGTAATTATACGTCGTATGCACAGACTCAGTTATAGTGTACTATTGCGCACCCGGTAAAATGCGTTTCATCTCAGACAGCGGTTTGACAAGGCAACTACCTTCTTCCTACTCTATCCGCACTGTCGACTGCCTGCCCGACTTTATGAAGAAGCCTCCTGGGCAGACTTGATTGGGTGGAGGATATTCAACTCGTGGGGGAGGATCGTGGTTGGTAGTGGTGTCCAGGGTCTGTTGGAGTTACAGGGTACCCCAGTCCAGTACATGTACTGTACGTATGTACATACCGTAGTGTACAACGTGCAATTCCAGATCCCTGTCGTGTGGGGGGCCGTTGCTGCCCTTACCGGTGTCATGCGAGTGGTGCTGAGCGTCCCTCTCACAAATACGGAGCACTTTACATAGGGTTTACTACTGCTTCAGGTAGTTCTCCAGGTCGGGGTTTGACGTTGTCATGTCTCGATTCTCCTCCCTGTTCGTCCCGATGATCTTGTACGACGTTAAGACGACGATGGGTCCTGTCCGAGACAAAACCCCCCACTCTCCGGGGCATCTTTGATTCGTTTTGTCGTACAACGTATTTGGAGGTTGGATTGTAGCACGCGGCATGGTACAGTGTATCTGGATGTATTTTCGCAGCTCGACGGTCACAGACAGACAGCAACAGCGGCGGGCTACCCAGAGAGTAATACGAAGTAATTAGCTCGACGTTATATAAGATGCGATCCTAGCCACCTAAAGTACACATGACACTTGGCTTTGCTGAGGTATGTTAGGTATGGGGCAGACGAAGTGTACCTTAGATATTCGTACACGTAAATTGCGAAGTTGTATCCAGGGCAGGGATCGATTTCGGTTGTCATGATTTGCCTTGTATTTCTACCTACAGTACCTTAGGTAGTATTCGGATTGTACGTGTATATCGGGTTGTCTACGCATGTGGAAAGCTTGGTACCTATATTTTGGGACGGAATGGTACTTTGTATGTATGTCCGAATACTTCAAGGCGTGAGTTACGCAGCACTGTAACATTGGCCCCCGACGACAGGAGCTCCCCGTCGCTGATCTGGGCTCGAAGTTCCATTGTTCCTTCTTGCATTGAGCAGTGGCAGGGGATGAGGCAAGGACCACCCACTCACCACTCACGGTGTTGGCCCAAATGCAAGCAACAGGTAAGGCAGGTATAAGGGGGTGCTTCCTTTCCTGAAAGCAAAAAGCACTGTCATGGGCGTGACTAATTAACCCAGCGACATCCCATGCCAAGAGACGATGCTGTTAATAACACTGACTATCCCATAGCTTACTTACTTCGCTTTTCCAACCCATCATGCACCGTGGATTTGGCGAAAAGATGACCAGCAAACATATGTTCGCTCGACTACCCTGGACCTTACGACACAGGAGAAACCTGGGCTGACGCTCACCGCATCGGGGTTGCCTATCCTTACGACTCGATCAACAAGTGCAAGTGCAAGTGCAATCGCCTCTTCGATCAGTCGACTCTCGCCTAGCCCCGCCTTCGTCTCCACCAAGGTCGATTAACCTTTGTCGGGTAAAATAGAGCTACTAGGAACGATGGGATTCATGGTGCGGATCGTGGATATTGCCTAATATTGGATGCCGCCCCAATACTGGCTTGCTGGGCAGTGGTAAACGCCGAACAACTTGCCCCATCCCAACCCGTTCTCACCCGACACACGACAGACCAGACAGCACACCCACATGGGTGCCAAGGACGAATAATCCCATTGCGTACATACATACGTACCAAAATGCCTACGTTGTGCCTACAAAGTACATACTTCAATAATAAGGAGACGGGACGCAAGAAATCCCCTACGGAGATTTCTCCCCCCTCTCGACACCCGCATTTGCGCATCGCGGACGGGACGCCTACGAGCTGAAGGAGATGAAGAGAAGAAAGAACGCCGACACATACATACAGATACATACGCCTCTCTACTCTTCGTGGAGACGGAGCCATATCCCCATTCTCTACTACAGCCCGTAGATCCACATTGAACGGAGCCAGGGGGCGTGATTGGGTCAAGGATTGAGTGGTTGTGCGGATACTGAGTACGTTGTGTAGGGACTAGTTGCAGCCGCCGCAACGCACCGCTGTGAGGAACCACGAGAGGAAAGCCGGGCTCATCCACCGAACTCGACAAAGCTCCAGGCTCTGTTCCTATTAGCCTGGGTGCCTGTTCAAAGGTTCCCGCCTGTCCAGGGACGATGCCCCACCCATCCATACAACGTACAGCACTGGCCGCCTTCATGTCGGGTCGGATTCTGGCCCGTCCAACACCCCGGTCCAGCGGTGAGCGGCAGCCAAAAGTTCGACGTTAGTTCTGTACGAAGTAGCCGTATGTACTTCGTACGAGCGAATAACCTACCAGAAACCCGTCTTCTCGAAAGTGTCCCACCCTCCCTCCGCCCAGCCATGCAGCCGTGCAGCCATGCAGCCACGCATCCATGCAACAACTCTGCATCCCATCTCCCCATCTCCCCATCTCGCGCCTCCCTAGACTAGACTCCTCCCGCGACGGACAATGGGCCTCGCCTACTGTAACCGATGATGCTTGTTTCGTGCAAGAGACCTTCCACGCAAATTCAAGGCCGATTACCTATGTCGATTCTACGAAGTATGCGATTATCGAAATCCGTGAGCGACCGTCGAAGGAAAACAGTAGGTGGATCTACTCCGTACACGGTACGAAGAACATACGAAGAACAGCCAGTCGAACCTGGGTAACAACCAATAACCCACCCACTCTTTCGGACAAACTTGTTTCCCTTAAAAAGCCGTTCGAAGTTACAGAGTACAACTACGACGTACACGAAATTGACGTACCTGGGACCACCCACTCATAACAACTCCGTAAATCTGACGCTTGCGGGGCCGTGCGAGTCAAGTAGCCCCGGCCGGCGAAGCCAAAAAAAAAAACCCGCGTCCCAGGTTTCCCCTAAAAAACCCCTCCACAATTCACCCCGTTAGGCCTTGGTCGCTCGAGGTTCACCGAAACCCCAACCCGACGACGGGCTTCTGCGCCAAAAGCCAAGCAGACCTGGGCGTGGGGAACCTTCGCCTACTGTACGAAGCGAAGCTCCCCGCTTACCATCTCCTCGCCTTCTCTCTCTTTTTTTTTTTTTCTTTTTCTTTTCCCACCCTTCCCTCCCTCCTCTCCACCACCCCCATACACATACCTATTCGTACCTTGTTTCCCCGTATCCGTACTCCGTACATCTTTGCCATCACCGGGAACAACCAGCTATGATCACGACCACATCATCTATATCCAGCCCCTTCCGATCTATGAATATCGCCGCGACAGAGCACGATTACCGTTTCCCTCGGAGGCCTTACGGCACCAGCGCCGTCGACGGGCTTGGACCTCCGTCCTCGTCGTCGTCGTCGTCGTCGCAAACGCCGAAAGGAAGGCCGCCCAGCACCTTCGACTTGGACTTCTCCATGGCTCTTGATCAGCAGCCAAAGGGTGCGCATGACCGAATTTTGAAATCTGCCGCGTTCCCTCATCTCCAGCAACCCGCAATCATGACCGCCGATGACCAGGGCCTCGATCAAATACGCCGCGAGGATCCCCTCGTCACCCAGATGTGGAAGTTCTTTCACCGGACGAAGCAAAGCTTGCCGAATCAGGAGCGTATGGAGAACCTATCCTGGCGCCTTATGGCCATCGACCTGAGGAAAATGCGAACGCAACAGGAAGAGGAAATGGCGTCCAGGTACGACGAAGCTACGCAAATGCCTTTGAACTTTTTCGTCTTTCCCCGTCTTTCCTCGTCTTTCCTCCATGGCCGTGGTCGTCCCTCTTCGCCCTTCTTTCCCCGACAATATTCTTCAATTTGTTTTTTTTTTCTTTTCTTTTTTTTCTCTCTCCGCTCCCCACTGTACTGCAGGTTCATATCTAACTAGCGCTTCCTTTTTTTTTTGGCTTTGCTATCTTGGCTGTGTCAGTCGTATTAACTGGTCCTGCCATGCAGAGCCGCTTCACGCCAATCTGCTCTGCGGGACACGGGCGCTCCCAATGCCCCCAGCGGCATCGCGCAATTGCGGAAAACTTCTGAACAGCACGCCACACATACAGATCCCATGAATATCGACGACTTCATCTTTTCCGAAATTATCGCAACCCCGGACGTCTTCGCATCTCCTCCCCTACCGTCCAAGCAACTCGACGAGTCCAGATTGGACCATCGGCCGGCGCCGCCCATCACAGCCTCTGCCATTCCCATCAAAACCCGCAAAGATTTGACCGCTCAGCAGCAATTTGTTCCCCAATCCGCCCCATATCCCCCTCGCCACCGGAGGGCCCAAGACGAATTCAACTATGTGACACGCCACACTCGCAAGACGAGTATTGACGACCGGCGCGTGAGTGGATTTTTCACTTCTTTTGGGGGGCCTAGCTGTGACACCTACAGCGACCGCCCCCGCGCTCTCCCCATATCGTGATCATGGCCTGTTTTTGACCTGTATTGGAGCGGCTGCCACTTGCTGGCGAATATTTGGGTTCACTGCGCTATGCCTGCAATCGAGCTAACCCGCGCCTGCCCATTCCCACAGACCCGTAAACGCCCAGCCAACTTCTCTCCCTATGTCCCAGCGGTGAACAGCTCCTCCGGCGACATGGCCAATAACTTGCGTGCGGACTCGGAGCTTCATGAGTATTCTTTGGACCAATCACCCCAGTCAGGCATGCCGCAGCCTCCCAACCTGCATTCCGTCGCCTTCCCGCTCGAGAGCTTCCACATGGAGAATGACCCAATCATCACCTCCGCAGGGCCTTTTCAGCAAGGCTTCAGTTTCTCCCCCTCCTCGTCTCCCATGGTGACTCATGGTCCTTTCTCCAACGTCTATAACGGCAATTCGCTGTCCACGTCTGCCATGAACGGTGGCGAATTGTATTCACCTCCCGGATCAGCCTATCAGTCTGCTGTCTCGACACCGCACCCCATGACTGAAAACGAGGGATTCTACTTCGGATCGATAGATATGCGCAGCCAGCGGCAGCAGTCCTTTCATCCCGGACCGGGACCCCAGAATGTCGGAAACCAGATGGGAGCCCAGTTCATGTACAATGCGCCGACCGATGGCAACTCTATGTTCCCCGTGGCCTCCAGTGCGCCAGAACCCGGGGCCTCTTTTGGCAACCATCATGGCCCCAGCTCGTTCGACCACGTTGACCCGACGCAGGTTTACCAAACCCAAGGCCAGGACTCGACTCGTTCACCGGGTGCCGGTGTGCCGCTCTCGCAGGAGAACATGTTCACATTTGGAGGCGATTCGGACGAGGAAGACGGAGGCGCCTTCGCAGACCGCAATCTTTCCTTGCCCAAGGATTTCTCTCCAACCAACACCGCGGATGACAACTCGCTTGGATGGGACCCTTCGCTTCCTGGCCAGTATAGTACGCAAGCTGCTCGATATCCTGGCGGCCCCACGCGGAGGCAAGTGACCATAGGCACTACGACAAATGCCGCGGCGGACGCCACCGATGCCGGCGGTGAATGGGAAGGAGGAGGCAGTCTGCCCCGCTCTCAGTCATTCAAGCAAAACCCGGACAGGCGAGGTGGAAAATTTACACGCACGGCTTCAACGCCGGCTACTCATCTCGGCCGCAGCAGTGGCAACAACCCCTTTGACCGTATGGCCGCTCAATCAAGCTCCCACTCACCCCCGGACGTCACTGGCGAGGCGTCTGGTCTGTCATCGGCCGCACCGAGCCGGCCGACGTCCCCTCCAGGCTCGAAGCACGGGTCGTCGACGAACCTGCAGGGAGCCGGGTCCAACCAAGGGGACAACGGTGCCCCTACAACGTGCACCAACTGCTTCACGCAGACGACTCCGTTGTGGCGACGAAACCCCGAAGGCCAACCGCTCTGCAATGCCTGCGGTCTCTTTTTGAAGCTCCATGGTGTCGTGAGGCCTCTCAGTCTGAAAACCGACGTTATCAAGAAACGAAACCGTGGGTCGGGCAATAGTCTGCCCATCGGTGGTACAGGTACAAGGTCCAAAAAGGGCGCCAACGGGATCGGCTCCCGCAAGAACTCGTCATTGTCCATCTCCTCGACTTTACAGAACGCGTCTCAAGTTACACTGGCGGGGGGTGTTCGCGCCGGCGGCCCCAACGAAGGGGAGACCTCCCCCGGCGGATCTGGAGCGGGGGGAAACACGACTGGCACCAGCACTCCAACCCCGTTCAACGGCGCGTCCTCTGTGGGCGCCGTGGGAGGCAAGGGGGTCGTTCCTATCGCCGCCGCCCCGCCGAAAAACACGCCAGGCCCGGGTGCTGCATCGCATCCTCGGAACAATGTATCCTTGTCTGCGTCCTCTAAACGCCAGCGACGCCACAGCAAGAGCGTAGGCGGAGACAGTAACGCAGGCATGGATATCGATAGCCCGGAGAGCTCGAATGGCTCCACCGATGGAGGACGACCTCTGGGTTCTGTTGGTGCTACGAACAGCGTGTCGGCGTCTGGGACCCTCGGTTTAGCCAACGCCTTCGGCATGCCCCAGCGACCGATCGCAAGTCCGGGCAGTATGCTGGGCATCTCCGGGGCCGGCGGTCAACGTGGTTCGCTAATGAACTCGGGGGGTCCCTCCACTGGTTCGCAAGAATGGGAATGGCTGACGATGAGTTTGTAACGAGTCGACGTCATGGTCATATGGATGGACGGACTACGGTTGTTTTACCAAGCTTGGGTTCCGGCGGGGAAATGTCTACGTTTCCTTGTATGTTTTCTTTCGGCGCATCACGGAACTTCAACTGGGGAGGGGGTTTAGTCTTCCCTTTCTCTTTCGCTTTTCTTTAGACATGACGCCCCGCGAAGACGAGGATCGACACGATCGTTGAGCTTTTCTCTCTCCACGGATCGATTAGGAGATGAGCAAAGATTGGACTACGAGGCGTTTATGCGATACACGATTCGATTTCGGGTTCCTGGGTTATTTGTGTCTTTGGAAACCACCCCACCCGGCCCAGTTGGACTGGATTCTATGAAGTCGTATTATTCACGGGTAACGGAAGATATCAGGGGCGCGTCATGACTGAGCAGAGACTCGTTGGCTTTCACGACATCTGCTTCTTCGGATGGGGCAAACGTCCCATGTATTCGGCTAGCTTCTAGCGTTCGCCTCGAGGTCATGTAATGATGATCGAGATGATCGAGGAGAACACTCAATGTGGCGCGAGGTGGAGGGACAACCTAGTCGGACCGGTTCGCTGCATGGGGACATGGGGGAACCCTCTGGACATGACAGCGGATCTTGTCGCAACTGGGCGACTGGCTATGAAGCGCCGGTATTCTTTTGCCGCGCGTCCTTTGCGATAGTTGGCGTCTGGACGGCTTTGCTGAAGCAGGTTGCTGCTGTGGCCCGGGGCGATATGGAAGGAGGAGGAGGAGGGGGGGGGGGGGGGGGGGGGGGGGGCGCTAGTCTTTCGGACTGCTACGGGTGTTATATGCTGCGTTTTGTCGGCACTTGGGTTTCTGGATTTGATTTGGCCTCGTCGGGTTTGTCACATAGAACAGCATGCTGGGACGGATATTTTACATGGAGATACCTCTTTTCTACTACATTCAATGTGTCTTTTCCTCCAATGCGATGAGCGTGGTATGGGTACAGACAACGTTAAGTGAGACTACCACAATGGATCTATACTTATGATGAGACGTCCAATGGTACGGTACAATGTGTGAGTTATAGGCGTCAAGTATAGACCGAGAACGACGGCGCGGAACCGCCGGTGGATGTTTGGAAGGATTCCATTCATAGGGTAGAGTTGAAAGGCCGTTACCTAGAAGCATTGCTGTTGCTCTTTCGTGGCATACGAAAGCGCACAGGTGGATGCTTTGACCGTACATACATACACCACACCGGTGAAAAGTCAAGGGTCGTCGAATCCCAATGGTGAGAATGGGTCGAGGTTTGGGAATGGTTATCAGACACACATATATGTAAGGACAGGGAAGAGAACACGTCGTTCAACTCGGCGTCTTCATCATGGGCCGAGGAAGGAATCGACCTGCTGCATGAAGGCGCTATAGCGACTCTTTAAAAAGTCCTGGGACGCGGCCGGCAGTCAACAGGGACGGTTCGCACTCTGCACCACATCCGGCTTTTGGCATTGCACATGTTGTTGTATGACGAAAGCGAGTGTGAGAAAGAGAGAAAATATCAAATGTTTATTTCCCCATCGTGCCCTTTTTCGACAATGTCCATATGTCGAAGTTACAAGTAGCACAACACTACACATGTGTGTCTGAGTGTGTGCAAAGACTTTCCCACGAGCGATTTTGCAATTCGCAAGCAAGCCGTCGGGAATAGGATGAGCTCAAATTTTCATTTTGCCGCACATCCGACGACGGGGGGCGGCCCGACGGCCTGTCGAACCACCCCGCCCTCCCTTTCCTTGCTCCCCTAAATCTCACGCATGTATGGCTAACAAGAACATTCCCGTTCAATTCCAATAACCCTCATGCCTTCATGCCGTTACCAAGACATTCCTAGAGTCGTTGAGAAAATGGATAACGCCGATGGGAAAAAGGAGAATGAGTTGCTTTAAGTGCCGGGGTTGGGGTTCATCTGTGTGGGTGGTGTTGCGTTAGCCTGGGTCCCATCTGTCTCCGTTTCGACGCGCGACATCATTTCTCCATCCATCTCGGTGTGAAGAAAGTCTCTCTCTCTTCCATCTCGTGGTCTCTTCTCCACTGCGGTCATCGCGCAGAAAAACACCCCTCCCTCCCCGACATAGATAGACCAGCCAAAGAACTTTCGGAATGGGCTCCCGTTCGGTGCTCACCTTGCGCTTGCCACCGGTGAGCTGGACGTTCACGAAGCGGCGGGTGTACGTGAGTCTCTTCTTGGCGCGGCCCTTGGGGACCTTCTTCTTCTCCTGCTTCTCGACCTTAGGGCTGTAGTGAACGGGATCCAGGTCAGCATGAGGCGCTTGGATGGAGCGTTTGTGTCCAGTAAAATCATTTATCCGACAAAGGGGATCGATCCATCATCGATGACCATCCAAGGAACGGTGTCGGATGCTTCGAGGGATTGAGAATTGATCGGGGAGGAACGTACGTCTGGGACTTGACCTTGCCAGCACGGGCGAGGGAGCCGTGAACCTGTGTGGCGAAGAACGTCAGCCATCACAATATCGCTGTACCCCCTCGTCCTACATATCTGTACGAGAGCAGGACGACATAGGGACAGAGGAACGGAGGGGCTAAAAAATCGCACCTTGCCCATTTTCGCGGTTGATGGGTGCTATGAACTTGGCTTGACTGGTGATGGACGATGTTTCACGCGGTGTGCGATGTTGTCGTTGTTGGGTGGTTGTCGTCGATTCCCGCACGGCCAGGGCATGGGGCGGCGAGGGTTTTTTTCGCTTTGGGTTTGTGTGGTGGCCGACAACCCCGGTCACGTGAAACAAAAAGTGGCAAGCCCAGCCCCCACTTTGCCTCCCGCTCCTGCCTTACCTCATCAGGCTCGGTGAGTCATTTCACGGAGTAATAATAAAGGTAATTAGCGCGGAGTACGAACGCCCTGTGTCCACCCTTGTATACCGCATGATATCGGGACGACTCGCGAAAAAGGGACCAATTGTCTCTTGGAAGTTTAGAGATCCTCGAATTCTCAATTGACTTTGGCTTGTAAGGGATATGTCAATCATGCCAGGGTATTTTACCATAAGGACTATAAGAAAGGTACTAGGGGCCAAGTAGGTGATTTCTAGAACCAAATTCGCCTGTTTTCCTATCGCAGACTCAGTCGAGGTACCGGAAGAGGTTCCTTCTTACCAAGTAATTCCGTCGATGATACCCAGTGCAATACGAGCTCCCTGGTTGCCAGGTTGTTGTGGATGAACTTGAACATGCCCTCGTACTTCATTACTTCTTCCGGACGTACCACGAGAGCCTTGGAGACGTTCGCCCAGGCAACTTCGCCCCAGACCCTCTTCACGCGCTCGCCCATGTCGTACTGCCAAGTCCCCTCCCAGCCGATGGACGGAGTCCCGCTAATCCCCTCGGTAACCATGTAACGGAAGACCCCGGCCGAATGCTTGCAGACGTTGTAGAGTTCCATGACCCGTAGTTGGGGCATGCGCTTCGCCGCACGCCCGGCCGCCAGGAAGACGGCGTCCAGCCGGTCCGCTTCCTCGTCATAGTGAATCGCAGACGACGTGAGCGTCAACCATCGGAGTGAAGACCAGAAGGGCAGCTCGGGTTTCGAGGCCGGAAGGCGAGCTTCGAAGAAAGGTTGAAAGAAGTGGCGGGCGTCTATCATGAAGGAGACGGCTAGCTCCTCGAGCTGGATGCTGCGGCGAGCGAAGCTCATGGCCAGCGCGATGCACGTGCGCGGCTCCGTCTCGTTGATGTCGCCTTGCTCGCTACCATCCTCGTCTTCGAAGTCATCGTCCTCCTCATTGCTCTCGGTTTCCTCGTTGATGGGGTCGAAATGTTCGAAGAAGCTGATTCGCTGCAAAGTCGAAGGCCAGAAGGGCAGTTCTCGAGCACGATCTACACCACCACAACGAGAACGGGTCAGAGTTGAGACAGGAACAAGATGAATAATAAACCGATCACCTCGAGCGTGGAAGGTTAGGTCTCTTACGTACCCATGTCGATGATTTCTTGTGAACCATCGTCGAATTGCTGGAACGGTTCATATCTCACCTCCCGGAGACGCGGGAGACTGGAGACGATAGTGAGGATAGCACGGGGTTCGAGGTTGCGCCAGCACCGTCGCAGAATGGACAGTTTTGTGACAACGTAGACTTCGACGAGGCCGTGCGATCCGAACCATCCTGTATCTAGAAACGCAAAATCCAGGTGGGAATCAAAGTACCGGGATTCCCCGTCCTCCGTCAGCCCAGCCGCGCCTGCCAGAGCCTGCGTATCGCTCGGCGACCTGGCACTGAGCTCCAACTCGATCCCCGAGCTGTCCTCTTCGGGCCAGGTGGAGAGGACCTCGAAGAGGCTCGCGATTTTATGGGAGAAGACGCGGTCATTCTCGTCCTGCTCCTCTTCGGTTTCGGGCGTGTGGCTCTTCTTCTTCGGGTACTTGGGCAATTCGACTCTGAACCAGACGTATTTGAGCCACCTGCGGCGTGGGCCGACCACAAGGGCATCGAAATCGGTCAGGTCGGAGGCGGTGAGCTTGAGGGATCCGAAGTTCACGGGTTCGACGACATGCTGCCACTCCTTGCAGACGGCAGCATAGGAGGAGAGATGGTGCGCCTTGGGTCTTTTCTGCGCAGCAGCTATGGCAAAGCTGAGGACCAAAGACCTGAGCTCAGCTGGCAAGTCGTCCCAACCAGCCATGGCGGAGTTGGACAAACTCTCGCCGTTTCGATTGATGATGGGCACAATCCGCATGTGGGGTAATTACTAGAAGGCTCCCGCGTACGACGAAAGAGGGGAGAAACGGGATATGCGCATTGCTACCGGATCAATATTGTTGCGAGAAGAAGTGCTTCTCATCGGGAAGATCCTTGGAAATCTGTTTGTACGGAAAAAGACCAAAAACGAACGATGTGGCAGTCCGTGGACCCTTCTTTGATTTTTGTCCCGTGTGACGGTGGGACTGTACGAGGGAGAATAAATTCCCAGGGTCCAGACTTTCCTAGTTCGTAGACACTACACGCCACCTTATCGGGGTTTAAGTCGCGTATTGCAATAATACTGGATATAATGATGATACTAGTCCAATTTGACCGTGACTTTTGACTAAAAGTCACGAGAAGTGATGAGGGGCAGAAACTGCCCCGCTTCATTCTGAGCAAACCAGTTACAGAATCCAGAGCCATCAGATAAGATCATCTTCTGATGGCTAATACGATGCTAATTGGTTCGGTGCCAGGCTAAGTGGAGAGCCAAGAAACAGCGGGTACCACTGGAACCGCTGGGAACCCGTTAGTGGTCTCGTGCAGCCTCCGCACGGGACCGACTTCTAACGCCATTCGTTACCCAAAGTGATCATTTCAACCTTGGACAGTCTTTTCTTGCCTCTGGATAACCCTCATAAATGTGTTCCGCCCCCCTCCCGGCTGTTCTCGTCTCTGTTTTTCTCTTCTGTGGCTTTCCCGGTCTAGCTCGCTAAAGAAATCCCTCATTTATACGGCCATAGTGCTAGTGGACAACCGTGGTTACGACGGAATTTTCCATTGCTCATACGATCCTGCTCGAGCCGCAGCCGACCTGTCAAGTATTTAATTAGAACGAACGTCTTCTCCAGCCATCTTATCAAGCCTCACCCTCTTCACATTGCCTTTTGTCTACTCTGCGGTCAAATCCCAAGATCCCCCCACCATCGTCATCATGAAGCTTGCCGCCTTCCTCCTCGCCTGCCTCTCGGCAACCGCCTCACAGGCTTACGGGATCGACATGTCCCCTCCCCACCCCGAATACGTCTTTGCCAACCCATCCGTCTCCGTCGACGCCGGCTTCCGGATTCCGACGTCGTACGAATCGGCTGTCATGGGCCGCCGCATTCTGGCTCTATCAAAGATAGGCCATCTCTCCACCGTCTTCCCATCCTCGTCGTCGTCGTCGTCGTCCTCCTCCTCCTCCTCCTCCTCCTCCTCCTCCTCCTCCGCCCTCGACTCCGAAGGCGCAGAGACCCAGGACTGGCGCCGTCCCCCGGGCCTCGAGGGCGTTCCCATCGGCATGATGGACTACATCGCCGACTGCGAGGCCGACGGTCTGGGAAACCCCACCGTCCTCGCCATCGCCATCGCCACCTCCTTCCAGAACGCCCGTGCCGGCTCCAACATCTCGCTCTCCATGCGCTGGACACCCCCTTACCCGCCCGCCAAGCGGATTGCCTCCGCGTCCTCCTCCGAGCTTTCCTTCCTCGACCATCTGCGCGGCCTCCTCGGTATGTCCCCTCCCACCACCACCACCACCAACAACAACAACAACGACAACAACGGCGACGACACGCCCCACGACACCGTCCCCTACTCCGCGGCCAATCTCCCCCGCTTCTCCATCCTGGGCTACGTCGAGACCTTCCACCCGGACGCGGACGAGGAGGCCGCCCTCGCCTCGTGCTTCGTCGCCCAGCACCCGGACGCCCGCTACTGGCTCCCCGGCAACCGCATCCACAGGAGCGAGTGGGCCCGCATCGTCGTCCAGGCCATCTACTGGGTCGGCGGCTTTGGTGACCGCGCCTACATCGGCTGGATCCCCGTTGACCAGTGGCAGAAGGTGACGCGCGAGGAGTGGGAGGCCATCAGGCTTCCTGGCGAGCAGGAGGGTTGGAAGGAGTGGAGCGTCCATGACGCCTGGAATTCTTCTGACTTGTAAAATGCCAGTAGCGGAGGGAGACTCCTAAAATGGGGTATCAGTGTTGACCTGAAAATGCCATAACCATGTGGAAATATGTACGCTACTCATCGGAACGACCGTGTCCAGGAACCTCCCCAGATTGGAATAGACCGTACCTTTCCGAGCTGTCCAGAGCCCGTGTAACGTTGATTGTATAACCATTTTAACGTGTGTCAAACTCAGTGATTTCTTTCTCTCTTCCCATACGAGGAATAAAAACCATGTCGACCGTGACGTCGGAAATAACATGGACAGCCCAGGCCTTGCGAAAGAACATGGACCGCTGTAATGGCCATCTTTTCACGTGTTGTCCATTTAATTACAATACTATGTCGTCCGACGGCTCCAGACAATACACTGACATCGGATAGACCACCCTCCTGGTAGGACAACACCATAAATCATGAGAGACGGGAATCCACAGCCAAACAACGAGTGAACTAACGCGCCGAGACAGCAGTTCCTCTCACCTGCGCTAATTCCATTGAGAATCAAGGGGAGTGGGGGAGGATTGAAACCCAAGGAAGCTTGGGGCCAGTATTTATTTGTACATTGGTGATGTCAATTTGCAATACATTCCGCTAAACAAATAAAACGTAACGCTGTAGGCACGCATAAGACTACGCCGAGCCTTGAACTCCGAGGCCGAGGGGCTAAGAGAGATTCGGTGTCGCCCTAATCAACCCGTATAATGACCTTCCATCCCAATGCGCCGGCCTCACGAATCGCGCAAGCGAGGCAGCCTCGCCGGCGCCTGGAAATAATAGCATTCCAGCCCTTCTCGGCACAAAGAGCACGCACGAGGATCTCCATGTCGCTGCCGAATTGTCTCCGTCGCGACTCGAGGTGTAAGTTAGCAGTTGCTATACAGAGACTATCGTGGCGCTCCACGACGGGGGAGCTCGGTGACAATGGTGCGTCGTGTGCAGACTGGGGAGGCATCTTAAGACCCGTGATGCAGTCAATAACTAGAACGCGGGGAAGCGCGTTGAGATTGGACGCAGGTGTCATGGAAGGCCGTCGAACTGCAGGGTCGGTAGCCGTAAGCAGATCATCCAGTGTGGATGTAGCTTGCTTCTGAAGAAGTTCCGATAGATGAATGACGGTATATGTAAATGATTTGTGCAGTGGGTGGCCTGTTGTATTTAGTAAGTCAA
Organism: Sodiomyces alkalinus F11; assembly: GCF_003711515.1. Lineage (NCBI taxonomy): Eukaryota > Fungi > Ascomycota > Sordariomycetes > Glomerellales > Plectosphaerellaceae > Sodiomyces > Sodiomyces alkalinus. The sequence goes on along the minus strand of NW_021167085.1, from coordinate 1,675,544 downwards.
TGTAGGTAAGAAGGACGTGCCCACCAAATTCCCCTGGAGACTTACCAGTGATGGTGGCTGAGCAGGAGGCCTGGCCAGCAACGTCGATTCCAGTCAGATTAATTTGTTGAATCGTCGGGCTCGAAGGCGACTTGATGACCCTGACATGCGCAGATGGAGCGCATGGATAAGCCGTGACAAAATACACATCGTTAGAGAGGGCAAAGGTGTATTCCTGGGTTTCTCCTGCTGAGCTGGCGACCGAAAACGAAATGGAGGACGGGTAGGTATGGGTCTGCGACACGCGACTAACGTCGGAGAAGGGTGTTGGCGCATGTTTATCCGTCGGTGTAGTATGAACCGAGTCGACGGGAGCAAAAAGATTCAGAGATTGGACCTTGATATCGAGGCTAGGGAGCGGTTGGCTATAGATGTTTTCGAATGGGATGATGAAGTCGCCTGGTAGCACGGACAAGGGGTCAGCATCGCCGAGGACATCCGATTCCTTTTCAATCTCTGTCTTGGCCCAGAGCCTCGCTTTCGTGCCGGTTTTGTTTGCGTCCTCTGCCAGGCATGATCAGTAACAGTAACAGTAACAGCACGGTGGACATCAGGTCTAGCAACCACGATGAGACTGACCTGGGAGTTCATCTACTATGATATCCACCCAACCGTCTTTATGCCCCTGGGGGATGATGTCGCTAGAGATCCAGCCCATACATTCTGCAGAGCCCTTACCCGCAGCTAGGACGCGGCCAACGACACAAGCGGTGCTCCAGAAGCTCTTGCCGCAGTAGATGAACCCTCCACAGAGGTTGGCCATAGGACCGAGCTTCTCCATGGCGTCATTGTCGTTTTCAAGCAACGTGGACATGATAAAGTGTTGCAACCCTTCTCCTGGCAGCACCAGGCCGGATAAGTAAGACTTGGAGAGCCAACCCCGAGGGTGGAGCGCGGCAGTAATCTTGCGTCGCCTGGACGGCTGCGTCGTCACGTCTGCTTCAGCACGCGAGCCTACAAAGTATGACGAGTCCTTCCCCTCGGGGCTCTGCGGCGAGTCGTCGACCGGCGTGTTGATCGGGGTCGCTTTGGATGCTTTGTCGACATTGTCCGATATGCGCGCTGCATACTTTTCTACTTCCGGCCAACGTAGCTTTCTCGCGAAGTGGGTGAGACCATCAACCTGCCGCTGCGGATGGCGGCCTTGTATCGTATACACGGTCACCTTCTCGGTCTGGGGCTGGTGAGGTTGACCATGTTTCGGGGCCATTCTACCCGCAAGAGATGCCAGCCAGCCGCTCAGGTGATTCCGCTCCGGGCTCGGAGCAGCTAGATCAACCTCGGTCTCAACCACTTGGATATTCTCGAGCCAAGCTCGCGCAAGGTGCATAGACCACCTCACAGAGGGCGTAGCGTCCCGCTCGAAGCGGCGGATCTCGGCGGGCCTGATAGACTCCATGCCGAGCTCTTCCCCCTCGGTGATAGCGTCCAGGCGGATGAGAAGCTCGCAGGCCAACAGGATCTGAAACAACAGCCAATACCTCTCCTCCTTCCCCCAATCCTCACCCTCCATCTCATCAATGCGAGGATCCATGTCGTGTAAGTCTCTATGGTAGGAGCCCAAGAGGATCTGGCCTAACCGAATTCTCCACTCGACTTGAGAGAAGTCCAGCCACAGGTGCGGTGTCGCCAGCACCTTGAGCAGAGCCTGAATTTGGACGGTGAGACTGTATGGATCCTGGTGGTCCACGACACGGGTGGGCGGGTGCAGGATGCCGAGAAACAGCTCGTTGTACAAGGTGCTCGAGATGCTCTTGTTGATTCGGTTGGACGTATACCGGTCATAGTTCTTGATGAGCTGGTCTAATATGGCCGCTTCCTCCAGGGGACGGAGGCCATCCTTGGAGTTCAGCATCTTCTGGCGTTTCTCGAATATGAGTCTGGCCCTGGAAGCGCCGCTGTCCTCATCCACGTTCAGCTTTTCTTCCTCCTGTAGAGCATCAGAGACGGCTAGCTCTAGAGCCGCCTGGTATCCCATGGTGCCTTTCTCCAAGCCCTCCATGCTCAGCATATTAGGCCTCTCACGGCACCGAGGGTAAAAGTGAGGTCGTTTCTTCTCTTTGAGACAGGCGGCCGCGCTACGACTTGCGTCCCGGGTGACGTGAGGCCAGGCAGTGACACAGCTCCAGGAGGAGTCCTCGATCTGGACATGGTCGCGCAGGTCCCGGATCTCCAGGGCTTCGTCCCAGGGAAAGGCAACAGAGGGGTGCGGCGCACCTGTGTAGTGGCCTTCCGAGCGGGCAAAGTACTGCGGCGCTCCGGAGAAGAGTTTCTCGATATCATCCTGGGTGAGGGTAGCCATGATCTTGTTGAACCTTAGTACGAGACCAGGGCGAGGACCAGGGCCATTGGCCTCTTCGGAACTTAAATGAGGCGGTGGCGGGAGGGGTTTGTTGGCGTTGAGAGATGGTGAGGGAAACTGGTTGCCGTTGCGTGGCGATGATGAAGAGGGCGAAGGAGACGATTTCAACGTCTAGATCGCAACTTGTTAGACCGATCGCAACAAGCCTGGCGGGGCTCTGATTACAGCGCAAAAGTACGAGGCTGGTGGGACAGAACTCTCTGCAGCTGGTGCTGGAACGATGCAATGGGACAGATGAGACGTAGATTACGATCGTCACGGTAGCAGCCTCGCCGCGACGTCGTGATGCGAACGTCTCCCTGGAGCCTGTCGTCTATGGCACGGAGGCGGTTCAGAGAACAACAGGAGGGAGGAGAGGCAGAGAATAGGGGGACGAGGAGGACGAAGTGGACAAACGGCAGCCGATAAAGAAGGGGGCCACGAGGGATGACGGAGATAGGTACTCAAAAAGGAGAGCGCGCGGGGGACAGATAGGAGAAGGGAGTGTTTGTGCTTAGGCTGCAAAGCCTTGTAGACGGGGTCGACCTGCGGTATCAACACCCGGAACTGGCAGACTTGTGCTGAGAAGCACAGCTTTCTACCTTGCTATGTAAGGTAACTAAGGTAGATAGGGAGGTAGGGAGGTAGGGAGGTGGGTGGGTGAGTGGGTGAGTGGGTAGGTGGGTAGGTGAGGTGGTGTAAGGTAAGGAGGTAAACGTATATTAGGTGGGAAGCAGAAGGGGAGGAAGGTGGCACATGGTGTACAATTGGCGAAGGAAGTGGGTGAGAATGCCCCACGCTGCCCGGCGCACTTGCATTCACTGCTTCGGGAATGGGCTGAGGGGTGACCTGTCCTGTGTAGGTACGATGTACGAAGTGGTGAATCCGATCTGGCGAATCCGACCTAGCGAATCCGGCCTGGCACAAGGCCGTGTGGCTGCCAGTGCTGAGCTGAGGTAGGATCAGCCCGAGCAGGTTAACCTCCGCACGTAAGGTATATAGCACGGAGTAGGTACTTTTTGGTCGAACACGACAAAGTACAGTACCTTAACATACAAAGTATGCATTCGTAAGTGGGCAGGGAGGTAGTTGCAACGTCAGGTCAAGCTAGGTAAGGTATAATAGTTGGGAGGCAAGTGTGATGGCGAGCGGGGAAAAGGAAGTCGGGGAAGTCGGGGAAAGCTGACTGGTGGATTAGGTAACGGGAAGAATAGGGGGAAAGTATCGAGACTAACGAGGTTCTAGAACCCCAGAATAGACGTATGTGATGTAACGGAAAACAAAAGTACGAAGTAATTAAGGTAAGGTAGGCAGCTGACTTACAGTTCTTTTCGCGACCGACCCCGGAAACCGAGCTTGGCCTTGGGTTTCGGGTCCAGCTTGTTTCTGCGAGGAGGTGGAGGTACCCCCCAAGGTCGACTCCGGGACGGCAGGACTTCTCGGGCCATGACCGGACGGGCTCCAAGTCGGCCCTGGGGCTTGGTAGCCGGGCGCATCGGACCCAAACCCCGGCCAGAACCGAGACCCGGCTCGATCCCGCGTCCGCCTGAATAAGTCGTGCAGTATCTCGCGTTTGGAAGTACGGAGCTCCGGTCGTTCCCCGTCATCAGTTTCCTCCTGATCCGGTGTCTCCCCTGCTGGAACCTGCGCCAATTCGCCTGCAGGCCTGTTCTGCTGCGACCGAGAGCCGCGCCGGAAGATCGGAAGGGAAGGCATACCAGGCGAGACGGTCGTCAATGGCGCTGGAGTACTATTTATCGTCTCATCTCGTCGTATTGCGAGGTGATGTACCCTGCGTTTAGGCTCTGGGTTGTGAGCCTGGCGATGTTGAGCGGTTAAATAAATACAAAAAAAAAAGAAGAAAAAAGAAGAAAAATTTCCCGATAGTTATGCGCGTGTCCAGTGGACGATGTTAGGATGTCTTATGCGCCAATGTGCGAGGGATGACGCCACAAAACGGCTAGCTTGGAACTCAATGATAGCTGGCTAGAGAGAGGCGAGGCGACTTGATCTTAGTGCGTAGATCGACAATGTAGGCCAGTTTCTGGTATCAAAATATCGACGACGGACATCTGGGTCAGGCAGTGGATTGTGTTTGTCGAAAATGTCGGGAAATTAAGAAGTGGGTAGAAGAACGAGGAGAAAAATGTAGAAGGAGAAACCTCGAGCCTGTCGACAAGCTATCCTGGACGATCATGCGTTAAAGATCAGAAAGATATGTGGACGAACTGCGACCCCAAACCCTTACATACTCAAGTAGGTAAGGTAAGATATGGAAGACCTTTCGTCACTGTCGTTGTAGGCTGCAATTGCACATATGTAGGTCCATACGTCCCAGCCCTCGTCCCATCCGGCTCGTTGCACAAAAGGAGGTGCAGCATGTACACTGCCCATCCCAATCTCACGATCAACTAACATTAAATACAGTTTTTCTGTCTTGGTGCGTTTTTGCATATGCATCGAAATACGACGAATTGGCTGTGTTGTCGGTCCAGCACTGGGGTATTTACTGGGTCTGGTAACGGGATTCTGCACCCCCGTCGGTCGTTCTCCTGCAGTCTGATCCAAGTCTCACAGGCCATGTTGGCATATTTGTCACCAGTGGGATGATGTTTGGAGTGGAAAGTTTCCACTCATCGATATTACGGCCTGTCTCAGATGATAATATACCCTGTCATCTTTTTCTGGGCACATTGGAGCCAGTTTCGATCGCAACCGGTCTTTGCCTTTGCGTAATTACAACGTATGGTAATGTATCACCGCCATATGGTCGGTACGAGCCGAGAATGGGATGGGCCACCTTGTCTCACCACTTCCTCCCAAGTGGGTTTGGAATCTTTGTCAAACCCCCCACCCTCACCTCGCTACCAAACCAGCTCAAGCCTGGATTGCGACGCCGGCATTGGTACTGCCATTGTCCTTAATAGATGAAGACATATCGTAGGTAAGGTATCCTACGCCCTTCGCAGGCCCTGCCCGCGCGTTGCAACACCATACTTGATCGTCTTGGCTGCACGCATAACGACTCGATTGCTCTTGATAGCAGTAGCATCATGCCCACCGCCACAAAGTATAGGTATGCCGTGATAAGAACACGAGGAACAGGAAACATGAGAAGCAGCGAGTTCGGGCGATCTGCCAGCGTCGATGACAATCCTTACTCGTTCCGAAACATGTGTATGCCTGGTGTACCGGTATGTAATCCGACTTTTGAATGAAACGGCCCACGACAGACGGTGGTTATTTACCCGCGAGACCTCTAATCTTAATATGGAGTCGTCAATATGTATGGTGTGTATGCATGGTTAAGGGAAACCCAGGCCTTTTGTTGGATATCTAGCCGTACGGAGACAAGGAGTCCCCTTCTAAGACAGTGATTCTTGTAATAATAATCCGTAGAACCCAGGCTAAGAATACGTGTTCGGCGCCACCGAGTCGCATGAGTCCTTTGAAACATTTTGGTGTCACGACACAATCAATTGCATGGGAACAATTTTTTTTATACCATTCTGCGCTCTCGGGTATGGCAGCTTGATTAAGTTACCAGAAGCTCGCACTCAGATATGCTACCTGCCGAGGAACTACCTAGTTGTCCTTGGGCGCAGTTGTCCCCTGAGCTGTATCTAGGTCACGCACGTTTCCGTGCCGTTTCCTTTGGGGATGCCACTATCCATCAACGGCCTGTTTGCCAGTCAAGTTGGAGATGCTTGTCCCCGAGATTTCCACCAGAACTTTCCGTGGGACACGTTGGTCACAGTCTCCCTTCTGATTTGGGATTGAGACTCGCCGCCTGCGCCCAGCAACACTTTCGCAACAAACGCCCGCCACTTTGGCAACAAACCAATGCTTTGCTTTGGGGGTATCATATAACAGGACGCCGTTTGGACCGTAATTCAGCTCTCCGTCCCAGTTGTGTATCCCGCCCACCCGCAGTTTGTTTGCATCATTCGCAGAAACCATCTGGGTAGTTTCCAGGCCACGGGTTTCGACGGGCTTCCAACCCCCTTCAGGAGGGTGTTATCATACTGCCGCTGCGCTACGCGGACCACTTGTTTCATTTTGTAGAATTCAAAATATCTCTTGTCCAATGTCTGGGACTCGTAATTCTTCGTCAAGCCGGCGGCGTGTCGTGCACGAGGATAAGAAGGTATTTCGCATCCGGGACGATGACCAGTTCTTGCTTCTTGGTCCGCAATCGCAAAAGTTTCAACTCGTCCTACAGCGAAAACAAGGAAAGAAAAAGTCGGATGTCAGCGGTTCACGGCCAACTCGCGAAAGGGCTTGCAGTCTTTTTTTTTGGCCTCGGGTAGCCTAGTGGTAGCAATCATACCTCAGTGTCGAATTCCTCGACTAGACCGCCCGACGCATTAACCCAAGTCCACACCTTCCGTGTAAATTCCTCGAACCCGTGGGATTCGCCGTTTTGTGTCGCGCCCGCTTCGCTCGAGAAGGAACCACCGTCCGTCGGACTTTTTAGGGCGGCGGCAGCCGTAGAAATGAGGTTTGATAACTGGCCGTTGGTCCGGAGAATCGCGCCCGTTGCTCGATCGAGGACTACTGTTGCTTTGACGCCTGGCTTCTTGGATAGGCGGGTAAGTTTCTCGTCAAGCGCGTCGTGCCCGCTGATCTATGCCATTACGCCCGATTAGTGTGTCAGCCCATAACTTGAGCTTCGACGTCGCGGCCAATATGGGGCAAGTCCTTGCTTACAGATATTGGGTCGACCATGGCAAATCGAACTGGGATGCAAGGGGCGATAATGGTAAAGCAGTGGGTAGGAACTAGATCCCGCTTACGCCTGTCCTGTAATTAAGTATGATGTTTTGAAGAACGTTTCCCCCAGGCCCATATGTTCGACTGAGGTACGGTAATACGGGATAGACTTTGCTGAGTCGGGGGTTGGAGTGTTCTGTGATTACATAATCAGCAAACTTCATCCATCATGGTTCTCAAGGTCGGGTCGGGTGAAGTTTTGTCGACACCTCAGAACCGACAACCAACGGAAAGCCGCGGAAAAACTAAAAGCGTTCCCTCTCTGGCCGAGTTTGAGGGAATCACCGTACACCATTCGTATCTGAAGCTTGTCAAAAGTCCGGGTGTCTCCACGTCAATATGGGTTCTAGCACGAAGAAAAAGAAGGAGAAGGCTAAGGACTTCCAGGTATGAAAATACTAGAACAGACTTACGGCCCTTGGATGGATCCACATAAACCCAGACTCACTAGGACCACCCAATGCTTATGTTTACTAACCTTGAAGCTTAGAAACCCAAGTTCAAGGTGGGAAAGGCGAAGGCCAAGCCTTCTAACTTCACCGACACCAGCTTCAAGGCGAAATCTATCGTCATGGGACAACAGAATCTCTCGACCGAAGCTCCGGAGACCAGCGCGCAGTTCAGACATAGTCTTTCCCTTGCGTCGAACTCGAGGTCGGAGAAGCAGCGTAAAGAGGCCCTTGCCAATCTCACCACGCAAGTTGCCTCCGGTAATAATCCTGTCGGTACCGCAACCCTCTTGGCAAGGCTCTTACCCCTCATCTCCGACCCATGTGGCCCGGTCCGCACACAGCTCCTTAAATTGTTCCGACAACTCCCGGGAGACGAGGTGAGGAATCACGCGGAGAGATGCATCATGTATGTCCGTGCCGGCATGACCCATCTGTCCGTCGACATCAGCAACGATGCGCTGTCCGCCCTGGAGTGGCTACTGGACGTCGCCGAGGACGAGATCGTGTCTTGCCCCGGCGGGTGGGCGAAGACGCTGAGCAGCTTCTGCGCCCTCATGGGGTGGTCCGTTTCGGCCACTGGCGGCTGGTCTGCCGCGCCCAAGGGAGGGAGTCTCAAGACCAAGGATGCGCAGTCCCGCGTTCGGCAACTAGCCATCCTCGCGAAATTTCTGACGGCCGGTCTAGAGGCTGAAGCTGTTGCGACACGGAATCCGAATGCGCACTGGGACGGCATGTACCGCGTGCCCCGTGTGCCGCAGCCCTTCGCCTACCTGAACCTGTTCGGTTCCCGCCGAGACGAGGAAGCCGAAATGTACATCGACAACGAGTCCCGCCAGCGCGTGTTTGGCCGGCGGTTTCTGATTCTGTTCTCTCGGGGAGTAGAACATACAAAGAAAGAGGGAGGGGCTGTTGGCCGGTCTGCTTCAGCTCTCGAACAGTCTCTGAAGGATGGGATGGCCGGGTTCGAGCCTTCATCCGCTGTGGATCCGCAAGACCTCCTAGATCTGTGGTGATCTGACGAGAACACGAAAGTCTACGATACCCACCGAGCTATATTTCATTCTGGGACGGCGTATTGGACAGGCTTGTTCGGCCTAACCTCATTTCAGCGGACGAAAGAACCCAATACCTGCTACTCCCGAGCCCCTGGGCTCCTTGCCCATTTGATCATGGAGATCATGTTCGTACGTGGCTTCATACCTACGATGAATTCATCCCCCGGCGAAATATTTAGGCCAACCATCCGCAGCATCAGGAACCGGTTAACCCTCTCACCCGGCCGAACGCTGCAGGGGATTGGCAGGATTTGGCCCTGGGAACGACCGTCCAGCCAACTTGTCCGCTGACCTTTCCAATATCATGATCTCAGTCCTGACATGCCGTCATGAAATTATACCGCGGAGCGGTACGGTTAGGGTTCTCTCTCCGTGGAATAGCTGCCCGGATGCGGCTGCTACCTGCCCGACAACGCCAGGTCTGTCATCGGCGCTTTATTGGCTACCTTTAGGGCAGGTCGTGGAGGTAACAGAAAGCCTGGCCAGCCTTTTCGAACTACTTGCTTTATGATTTTACTAGGGACAACAGGCTTGGCGAACAAAAGGGGAGACTATGTGCGCAAGCTATGTGTTTGCATGAGTATGCGGCGTTCCGGGACATTTGGCGACCAACAAGACAAAAGCTGCCTATGGGCAGGAATTAGACATGCCATGCCTTTCAAGTACCCTGCTCTTTACTTTACCTATGGTCCAAGTCGACTCTTTCTTGAGGACCCTTGAACCAGTCTACCTGTCTGTCCAGAATTTGCCACGACCAACTCATTGGCAGACCTGACCAGCTGATGTGCAATCACACTAAGGGTGGCATCAATGCAGCTCAGGGGTAGTCTACAAGCAACACTCTACTTGGAATAAATACCAGAGACGGTGGCATGTTAGTACCGTGCTTATGTTCGCCCTGGATTTATTTCATCAAAGCTGGACCCTTTCTAACCTAAGCCTCGGTACATCGGGAGGGAGGCAAGGTAATCTGTGGTATGTTCCTCTAGGTTCCCAAGGTACCTAAGGTAGGTAAAGGTAGGCACGTTTCAGTATCCATCGTTCTTTCCCTCCTGAATCACCCAGGCCCAGCCATGCATAGCAAAGTCATCCTTGCAAGGTACACAAACTACCTCTACCTTAAGGTAAGCTACGAACAGAAGGCCAGACCCAATAAATGGTAGGAGCATTAGCCAAGGCCAACATGACATGCCTTGGGTAACTGCCACCGATTCATTGGCGACTTGTCAAGTTAAGTCGGAGATATCCAGAGGAGTTCCTATATTCCTATGCTCCTATGTTCCTATGTTCCTACCTAAGGTGCCTTATGGTTCTATGCTGGCCTGGTAACTCCTAGACGGGAAGTACTACGTTGGGTGCTCTTGCCATGAAGCCAGGAGTATAACCATGAAATCTTTTGAAATCAAAGACATCAGGACACAACATGCACAAATTCTAATCTCTATCCTCCTCATCATAAGGTACCTTATCCCAAACATACACAGATTTAGGTGTTTCCAGCAACACCAAGAGTGCTTGTTTGGTATCTGGAGCTGTCTGGATAGCCTGACCAGGTATGATTTCTCTGATATTCTTTCCAGTCTGTAACGGCCATTTGGCACCCTCTGGCACAGTTCGATACTCTCCCATCTTCCCTTTGCGCCGTTTCATTCTTACATCCACTATGAGACTGCTTTGATAGTGGTGCTATGCGATGGCCCTTTCTTTGGCATGCCGCTCTAAATAACCACCTCCTTTGGCTGGTGCACTTTGCTTTTATTCCCCCCCTCATCTCTCTGCCGGATGACCTTCACGGCGAGCCGTGAACTTCATGACTTTCCAGGCCGTCTACACTTCTTGCCTACTTTTCTGCCTCCCTACTTTCTGGTTTAAGCTTCTCCTTTTTTCCGCGGGGCTCTTTCCTTGACTCTTGAAAATCTTTTCACGTGGAGCCTCCCGGACAGGATCTTCTCCTATATCTAGAGGTGGCCTTGCTTTTTTGCTCCTAACCTTTTCTTCTTCCTCCTCTCTTCCAGTTCATCTACACACCCTTTTCAGTCTTTCTTTCTTCCTTTCCCCTCAAAATCAACCCGACTGTCGAGGGATATCTGAACTAACAGTCAAAGACTTTCGCCCAGTATTGAGCATTCTTTGCCCCTAGACAATACTACGACGTCCCAAAGGTACGTTGGTGCTGCCTCCTTGCGGGTGACCATAGGCTCTCCTTCTCGGGTGATCCCCTCTTCCTTCTCCCGAATACCCATCTTCGAAGTGATACTGTCTACCTTCATGTCCTGATCTTCCTGTTCTGACCGAGGAATTTAGTGGGCGTTCCGTATTCGGCCACTTGTCGTCTTTTGCAGAGAATGATCGACACGTTCAGTGTTGCCGACATTAAGTCGGCTCTCCCCAAGGACCCAGGTGGTCATGAGGCCGCTAACTCCCCCGATGCCACCGATCCGGCCCAGAAAGGTTGGGTGAAGCCAGAGGGCTATAACTACGATGAATTTGGCCAGGAGAACGCAAGGAACTTTGCTCTGGGCTTTGCTCACAATGCAAAGAGCTACCAGTTCAATATTGAGGAATACGGTGATGTTGGTCCTGAAGTCCCCGAGCTCGAGGAGGAGCTTTTTGGGCCTCCCGAACTTCGGGGATTGGATGCCATGGGGCAGGCGTACGAAACGTAAGCTCCGAGCCATCACACACTGCTGCATATCTATGGCTGAATGGTCTACAGGATTGAAAAGTTTGAGGTCCGCCAGCGCGGTGATACTCGTATCGTTCCCATCGGCAAGACCTTCGAAGATGCTGGTCTGCACCCCATTATGCTTCGCAATGTTGAGATGGCCGGATTTCGCGTCGTCACCCCTATCCAGCGATTCACTTTCGCTGCCATTCAAGAAGGGTTCGACGTCGTTGCCATTGCCCAGACCGGTCAGTCAATCGCTTCTTATATTCCTTCCACATTTCCCAGCTTAGACGGGTTCTCCGTTAACGCAAAGTAAAAGGCTCGGGCAAGACCGCCGCGTATCTGCTTCCCATCCTGAACAAGCTCATGGGAAAAGCCAAGAAGCTGGCGGCTCCTCGTCCTAACCCGGCGACGTTCATTCCTGGTGTCACGCCTCGTGTCCTAGCCGAGCCTCTTGTCGTGGTTGTCTGTCCTTCTCGCGAGTTGGCAGTTCAGATTTTCAACGAGGCCCGTAAATTCTGTTACCGCACCATGCTTCGTCCCTGCGTCGCATACGGCGGTGGTCCGCTCCGCGAGCAGATCGACCAGTTGGGAAAGGGCTGCGATATCCTGATTGCCTCTCCGGGACGGCTTTGTGACTTCATTGGCCGACATGACATTCTTACGCTGCGCCGGCTTCGCTATTTGGTCATTGATGAGGCCGACGAGATGCTCCACGATGACTGGAATGAGGAGCTCGAGACCATCATGAGGGGTGGAGGCAAGTCGTCTGCGTACACTTCAATTCACATCAGATCCGTGCCCAACTAATCATGTCCGTCTGAGCGCGATAGATCAGGATGAGGGAAATGTCCGATACATGCTGTTTTCGGCCACCTTCCCAAAGGCTTTGCGAGATTTGGCCCGTACGCACCTTGCAGAGTCGCACGTCGAAATCAGCGTGGGTCGTATTGGCAGCACCCACAGCAATATTTTGCAGAAATTCATCGAGGTTCGCCCCGAGGAGAAGGAGGAGCAGCTCATCAAGGCGATCGAGTCACTGGACCCTTGCCGCACTATCATCTTCGTCAACTCAAAGAGGTCGGCCGATGAGGTTGACGCTTTCCTCTTCAACAAAGGCTACCCCTGCGCGTCGATGCATGCCGATCGCACGCAGCTCGAGCGCGAGGCCGCAATGCGTGGTTTACGTTCAGGAAAGACACCCATAATCATTGCGACCGGCGTCATGGCTCGCGGGATCGATGTTCAGAACATTCAACACGTCATCAACTACGACCTTCCTTCGCTCGACTACGGAGGCATTGAAGAATACGTTCATCGAATCGGTATGTGCTCTCCCTCCCCGGCCTTGTTAGGGCGTCATATGACTCACGTTCACAAATTTTTCCAGGCCGCACCGCCCGTATGGGACACAGAGGCCTTGCCACCTCGTTTTGTACCGAGCGGGATGAGCCCATGGCCACCAGGCTCGTTCGTCTTCTTCTCGAGAACAAGCAGGAGGTCCCCGAGTTTCTCCAGATGTACATGCCCGAGGGCGAAGACCTCCTCCATCTGAAATGGGAGGAGGAGTCCAACCCGGACGACCGTCCGGCCGATGCGCAGGACTCTTGGGGTGGCAATGGCGGCGATGGCGGCGACGGCGGCGGCGGCGGCGATACCTGGGGGGGTGATGGAGGCGGTTCATGGGGAGCCAATGGTGGCGATGACGCCTGGGGCTCCGGTGCTGGGCATGCCACTGGCGGCGACGATCAAAAGGGCTGGGATACTCCTCAGTTCTGACGTCTCCTTCGAGTGCAATGGGTCTCCTTGTTCTTGACGACCCGATGGACTGCTGCCATCTAGCACATGGGGGGGAATCGAGGACTGTATGCAGTCTATGGATTTCTGATTGTCCTTGATTCGTAAAGAGGTTGATAGTTCGCGGCCAGTCTGGTATTTGAGGCCATATCGACCGAGAGTTGATGTGGAAATATATGCCGAGAGGTTGCCCTAAAACGCTTGTCCTTGCTCTTGATGGCCCTGCAACTTTGCGTCACCTTTTCTTCTAGGATATCGTGTCCACCCCACTGTCAACCGTGGAGACCATATAAAAAACTCTTAGCTAGCCCAGGACGTAGGCGTCGTTAACATGCGGAGGTTAGGAAAGGGGGAACAAGGCGAAGGAAGAGAATGGGAAGTCGAAGAAACACGGCTGTACATCGTCGAATATCGTCCACCACGACCATAAGCCCATTTCTTCTGCAGGAAGTAATAACAGATAAGGAATTCTTAAGCCGTGCCTCGTCGGCGCAGTGGGCAAGGAGGGAAGACTGGCATAGACCCGAGACGATCTAATAGGCGGCCATAGGCAGGCGGATGGAATGAAATAAAGAAGTGTAATCTGGCATATCATTGCAAAAAGTGCGTTTGGTGCTCCCTATTTTCCGATTCCCCGTTCTCTTGCTAAGCATGTCCGCTGCGCCGCCGAGGGCAGCCAGCCGGGCTTTTTCTACATGTCATATTACACGGCCGAAATAAGTATGCGGCTTGGTTTTTCCCCTCCCGAAATAAAAATAAAAGGTTTTGGTTTTACATATTCTTGGCCATGCTGAGAAGACCAGCGGCCTTCTGAACAAGGGTTGGGCCGTAGCCAAGCTGGACAACACCCCTGGTGAAGCGCCAAGTACGCTCCTGGTCGGCGACGGGGTAGCGAACGGGGGGCGGAATGCCGGTGCGGATGCCGAGCCAGCCGAAGCGGTCGAGGCAGACGGATTTGGGGTTGCAGAGGCCGCGGAGCCCCTCTTTCCCGGCGAAGCGGCCATAACCAGAACCGCGCACGCCGCCAAAGGGGAGCTGGACGGCGTAGTAGGCGGCGAAATCGTTCACGGCGACCATGCCGGTGCGGAGACCGTCGACGACGGCGCGCAGGCAGGGGTCCGAGTCGCCGCCGAAGATGGAGGCGCCGAGGCCAAAGTCCGACGAGTTGGCGTAGGCGAGGACGTCGGCGGGTTCGTTGGAAGGGACGCGCATGAGGACCATGAGGGGGCCGAAGCACTCTTCCTGGGCGATGGCCATTTCGGGCGTCACGTCGGCGAGGAGGGTCGGGGTGAAGTAGTGGCCCTTGGGGTGGTCTGGGTGGTTGTACCGCTTCCCGCCGGCGAGGAGACGGGCGCCAGCGGCGACGGCGGAGGTGGTGAGGGACTCGAGGCGGTCGAAGGAGGCGTCGGAGATCATGGCACCGACGTCGGCGGTGGGACCCAGACGGAGGGCCTGGACGCGGGGTTCCAGAAGCTGCACGAGACGGTCGTAGACCTTGGGGGTGGCGATGATACGCTCGATGCCGATGCAGTTCTGGCCCGAGGCCTGGAAGGTCCCGCGGAGGAGGGTTTCGACGATGCGGGCGAGGTCGCGGGCGGCCGAGTCGAGAACGATGGCGGCGTCCTTGCCGCCGAGCTCGGCGACCAACGGGGTGAGGGGCTTGGCGGCCGAAGCGGCAACCTGGTGGCAGACGGGCTTGGAGCCGATGAAGGTCAGGTGGGAGATGCGGGGGTGGGAGGTGATGTGAGCGGCCGTCTGGGGCCAGCAGACGATGGACTGCACCAGGGCCGGGTCGTGGCCATGGGCGACGAGGGCACCGCGGACGATGGCGGTGAAGTACTGGGCGCTCCAGGCAGCCTGCTCGGAGATCTTGACGAGGATGCCGTTGCCGGCGAAGAGGCTCGAGATGACGGGGCCGATGAAGTTATGGAAGGGGTAGTTCCAGCTGACGAGGGCGGCGACGACGCCCAGGGGCTCGTAGCGCACCTCGTTGCGCTTGTAGGTCATGAGCAGGTTTGTGGGGCGGCGGCTGGGGCGGAGGGCGTCCTCGCCGTGCTTGATGGTCCATTCGAGCTTCTCTGCGGTGACGAGGATCTCTCCCAGCTGGGCGTCGACCATTGTCTTGCCGGACTCGAGGCAGGCAACGCGGCAAATGGCCTCCTGGTTTTCAAGCACATGCTGGAGCAGTGTTCGCAGCACGGCGCGGCGAGCGGCGAAGTCGGTCCGAGACCACTTGGCCTGAGCGGCATGTGCGGCATCGAGGGCACGGTCGATGGCGGCGGGGGTGGAAGGATTGATGAGGCCTAGGAACTGGCCGGTTGCTGGTGCGTAGCATTGAATCGCAGAGGAGCCGGGGAGCTGTTGGACGAAGAGTCAGCTCGACAAGTCTCAACAAGTTTTTTTTCCCTTTTTCCTTTTTTTCCTCTTCTTTTTTTTGTTTGCCTCTTTCGTAGAGAGGAAAACCGCTGCCCTACTCTGCACTTATTGAACTACAAGGGAGGAGGCAGAGCTTACCTTGATGCTCGTTTCTTCAACCGTCTGGTACGTATCAGGGGTCTTGGGCCCTGGTACGGTGTATTTGCGAGGAGTCTTGTCCTCGGCATTACGGACTCGACCGATGGCCCAGACACTGGCGGCTAAAGCAAGCAGGGAGAAAAGGACCTGGGCGACTTGAAACCTGGAAGGCAGAACTACACGTAAGTCTCGAAGAGAGAAGCTGGGAGAGGGAGGCTCAAGAGAAGAAACCATGGGGGGGAGGGCAAAGCATGGACGCAGTTGTACTGACGGTATTGTTCGGACCCGAGCCGCAAGACAGGTCATGGCCTCTTCCCACCACACCTGGACATCATCTGTGTTGAGCATTGTATCCATGGCCACATCCAGAAGACCCAACGGTTCGTGGAAATGCTGTGTCAAAGTTGGTGTCGATGTAGGAGTTGCAGCTGGGGTCGGAGTCAGGGTCGGAGTCAGGGTCGGAGTCAGGGTCGGAGTCAGGGTCGGAGTCGACGTTTCACAAAATGATCAAACGAATGATCAAAGATACAAAAAGAAAGGACAAACAGGGTACAAGGAGAAAGAGAAAGAATGGGAAGATACCTTAGATGGTTTGCTAAGGCCCGTACGGCCAAATTGACCATGCTCAGGAGCGGGTTTCTTCAACGTGAACCCTATATCGTGCCAGGAAGGACAGACCTACAGTAGCCAATTAATTAATTAACATGGCCCCATTGTTCAGGACGACCGTGTCGAGTCGCGTGAGCCAAGATACCGCATGCCGCAGGGGACACTATAACAACTCGAAAAAGTCCCTTTAAATTTAGTAGGTACACTCTATAGGCACGAAAAAAACACCCGTACGCTGTAGTATATATTCGTATATATGAATACGCTAGTAGTAAAAGAAAAGTCTATAACGTAATAATGAGCTAATAAGCTACGAGGAAAAAATTTCTACTACTATAACTATAACGCCACCGCTAGACCTAATCTTATTTTTACTCTTTAGATAACCACAGGCCAGTAAGTTACCCCTATATCCGGTTCCGCGCAGGTAAGATCTATCTAAGGCAGTATCAGGGCTCGATTATACGGGTCTAACAGGCCAAGATTCGGATTTTACAGGTCCGGAAGATCAGTTTTAGTGCTTTAGCTATACTAGTCTAGGCAAGATATCGTAAAACCGTTCCAGATCAGGGCTAACTTATTGCGTGATAGGTTATATGCTATTATATAAGACGAAACGGTTCTATACGCAAGAGGGCATAAGCAAATAATCTCTGGTAAGAATAGCGGGCGATAAATAGTACTAATAGCCGACAGAAATCGATGGAGAAGAACTGCCCCCCCCCCCCCCCCTACCTAGCCAAAAGAAACGTTAGGATCCCCGCTACTAGATGCCTTTATACTCGACTGTATATATCTGTACACGCTCTGTATAGTAGTTTACTATGGATTCGATATATAGAGTTTAAACAGAAGTGCGCCAGTACTGTCTCGTAGTATATAAATAAGAATAATCCCACCATATATATCTTCACATCAACGTACGATAATATACGCTAATAAGAATATAGATCAAACGTGGAATTACTATACGCCGTAAATATCAGAAAAGCGCGGCTGTCAAATTTCCTGATTTTAATATAACACGCTCGCAGGCTCTTTCCGGGTTATTCGTGCAAATATACGGTGACGAGAAGCGGGGCCGCCATCGGTGCGATAAATATACTATAGGAAAAGGCACACTTACGTCGTGTATAGTGCTGAAAGACTTCGGCAAAGGCGGCTACGGTAATTACACTGTCGGCGCGGGCTTGTCTAGTTGCTTGTTAGCCGGTAAGTTAGTTTATAGTGCTATACGATAATATACTAACTTAAATAGAAGTTAACGAAACCCCGCGCTCGAATAAGCGTAAACGTGTTACCGAAGATCCCCCCGCCGGTAAAAATAAGACCTTAATAACGCTAAACCTCGAGGGTATCCCTACGCGCTATATTACGCGCCTTAGAAGGGCGCTAATCGCGGCCGCTAAGGAGAGTAAGTGATATTCTCTATCTTATAATAATATACACCAGCGTACTAATAGATATCCTAGTAGGCGACGATAATAAGGATCTTCTAGGGGATAACTAGTAGGGGTTTTTTTTTTGCTTGTGTACGGCGGCGCCTAGGGTTTTTTTATCCCCTAAGGGATAACGCTTTAAATAAAGGGCTTTTTAATAATAATAC